>NC_134903.1:26585739-26663239 GCF_041734735.1 Babylonia areolata
GGAAAGATTGCACTGGTTTTTAGTGCTGCAGCCTTGGGGACTGGTCGGCCTTTAGGGGCCATCCCAACACCAACTGTCCTAAAACCCTCTTGGCCGAGAGAGTGGTGATGTAACTTAGGCTAGACACTCCCCACTATTATCAGATTCTGTAGTCAGGACGGCAGTTGCCTCCTCTGCTGTTCTGATGGTCATAGTCAGACACGACACGACTGACCGTCATACATTGTCGTTGTTCATCAGATCATGAGGGACCCTGACACGGGCAACTCCAAGGGCTACGCCTTCATCAGCTTTGCCAGCTTCGAGGCCTCGGATGCTGCCATTGAGGCCATGAACGGCCAGTACCTGTGCAATCGTCCAATCACCATCTCCTACGCCTTCAAGAAGGATTCCAAGGGGGAGAGACACGGGTCGGCAGCAGGTTAGTGAATGTTTGCTGTCGGTTTTTTTTTGTTTTTTTTTGTTTTTGTTTTTTTGCTGCCCCATCATCTGCACCGTTTCAGTGGCATTACTCCCACGCCGCTCATTTAGATTCCCCCATACACGGCCACATCCGGGTTCGTCCGTCGCAGTTCCAGCGTCGGCAGTCCACAGGGAACCATCGATGTTAGGTCGCCAGGAGGCCACACACCAGAGGAGACCCTGCACTGCTGCTGAGTCACTTCGGTGGTGTTCAGTGGTGCCTGTTCTGATTTTACGTACTTAGGACACCATCTACTAAGACCCCTACTATTTGCTGTCGTATTTTGTACCACCCCCAAAAACGGAGTATGGCTGCCTACATGGCGGGGTAAAAACGGTCATATGCGTAAAAGCCCACTCGATACATACCAGTGAACGTGGGAGTTGCAGCCCACGAACAAAGAAGTTATACTGTACAATGTCATACTGACGCAAAACAGGCCTATCTGTTTGCTCTTCTTGGCCAAAATGTTTGCGGCAACTCTGTGATAAGACGTCTGGCAGAATGTTTGGTGTCATATACTGTACCATGTCAAACTGATGCAAACCAGGCCTGTCTGTTTTGCTCCTCTTGACCAAAAATGTGTAGCGGCAACTCAGTGATAAGACGTCTTGCCATTAGACCGCCGTCTGCTAGCCAATGAAACGTCATTCCCGGCAGGAGGTGATTTATTATTCATTCACAATGGCCTCCATTTTTCAGGTAAGTGATATTATCGATTTGCTCTGTCTTTGCCAACCTTTTATGCATGAGAAATGCTATTTTCATGCATGTTTGTTCTTTGTTTCGGCTTTCCGGGACGTTTTTGTCTGAGGATTCATATATCCTACATCGTTCGTGTCAGTTTGTGATGTCGTATTGGATGTTTTGTTATGTGAAATTTGTCTCGCTTGTGAGAGAGAGACGAGTTGGCTGCTGGTTAGTGATTAGTAAATGCTTTGCGTTCTTTGGCTCCATTCAGTAACTGTTTGTATTGCATTGCATTGTATGACTTATCTTGTCTCAACAGACGGGCGCAATAGCCGAGTGGTTAAAGCGTTGGACTGTCAATCTGAGGGTCCCTGGGTTTGAATCATGGTGACGGCGTCTGGTGGGTGAAGGGTGGAGATTTTTACGATCTCCCAGGTCAACATATGTGCAGACCTGCTAGTGCCTGAACCCCCTTCGTGTGTATATGCAAGCAGAAGATCAAATACGCACGTTAAAGATCCTGTAATCCATGTCAGCGTTCGGTGGGTTATGGAAACAAGAACATACCCAGCATGCACACCCCCGAAAAACAGAGTATGGCTGCCTACATGGCGGGGTAAAAACGGTCCTACACGTAAAAGCCCACTCGTGTGCATACGAGTGAACGTGGGAGTTGCAGCCCACGAACGCAGAAGAAGAAGTCTCAACAGATTGCTCTGCACAAAATTAGGCCGCTCTCCCATGGGAGAGCATGTCGCCGCAGTGAACCGTCATCCCTTCTTGTTTTCTCTTTTTTGTCTGTCTGTAACTAAGTGTGCTAGCTTTACTATTAAAGTTGATTTTTTTTTTTTTTTTAACATGAACTTGCTAAGAACAGTCCTTTCTGTTGCCGTGGGTTCTTGTACCTGTGCGAAGTGCATGCTACACACAGGACACGTTTTCATCTTACTGAAGGACAAGCTGCCAGACGGCCTGTCAAGGTGTAGTGGAGGGGGGAGGTGTTGTAAAATGGAAGTTAAGCACAGGTAGGTTTGTTTTTTTTCTGACCTTGGTCCTGTCTTAAAGAGGAATGTGGCAGAGTGGTTAGGATGCTCATCTGCCAGTAAAGTGTCCGTGAGGTTCTGGGTTTGAATCCTCTTCTCGCCCTTTCTCCCCAAGTTTGACTGGATACCCAAACTGAGCGTCTGGATGAGACGATAAACCGAGGTCCCATGTGCAGCACGCACTTCGCGCACTGAAAAAAGAACCCATGGCAACGAGAGCGTTGTCCTCTGGCAAATTCTGTTGCAGAAGAAATCCACTGTGATAGGTACACAAATATATATATATATATATGATGATGATGATGATGATGATGATGATGATGATGATGATGATGATGATGATGGCAGTTTCTTCGTATCCGAAGATCACTGGGAAGAAGGTGTCGTCCAGGTGAGGCAAGCCTTCTGGTGGCTGTACAGGCCAATCCTGGACCTGCATTGTCGGGAACAGCTGGCGCACGTGAAAGTTGGCTGGTCGCTGGAGGGGTGAACTTGAGATGTTGCCTCCTTTCTCCAATATCTATATATATAATGTGCATGAACTGAAGGCCTGACTAAGCACGTTGGGTTGTGCTGCTCATCAGGCGTCTGCTATGTAGCGTTTTTGGATTTGTCCGAACACAGTGGAGTGATGGTCTATAGAGGTAACGCGTCCACCTAGGAAGCGAGAGAATCTGGGCACGCTGGTTCGAATCACGGCTCAGCTGCCGATATTTTCTCCCCCTCCACTAGACCTTGAGTGGTGGTCTGGACGCTAGTCATTCGGATGGGACGATAAACGGAGGTCCCGTATGCAGCATGCACTTAGCGCATGTAAAAGAACCCATGGAACAAAAGGGTTGTTCCTGGCAAAATTCTGTAGAAAAATCCACTTCAATAGGAAAAAACAAATAAAACTGCACGCAGGAAAAAATACCAAAAAAATGGGTGGTGCTGTAGTGTAGCGACGTGCTCTCCCTGGGGAGAGCAGCCCGAATTTCACACAGACTTCTTCTTCTTCTGCGTTCACTCGTATGCACATGAGTGGGCTTTTACGTGTATGACCGTTTTTACCCCGCCATGTAGGCAGCCATACTCCGTTTTCGGGGGTGTGCATGCTGGGTATGTTCTTGTTTCCATAACCCACCCGAACGCTGACATGGATTACAGGATCTTTAACGTGCGTATTTGATCTTCTGCTTGCATATACACACGAAGGGGGTTCAGGCACTAGCAGGTCTGCACATATGTTGACCTGGGAGATTGTAAAAATCTCCACCCTTTACCCACCAGGCGCCGACACCGTGATTCGAACCCGGGACCCTCAGATTGACAGTCCAACGCTTTAACCACTCAGCTATTGCGCCCATCATCACACAGACAAATCTGTTGTGATGGAAAGAAATACAAATACAAATTCAGTGACACCACTTTGAGAAAGTGAAAGTAAAACTCCCCTCCCTTTCCCATTCTGGACCTTGAATCTTCCCCCACCAGTGACTGTGTTAGTTCGTGGCCTGATCTCTACTCACCTCTCTCTTCCTTCTTGCCTTCCTTCACTGATTAACACTCCTGACTTTTCTTCAGCTTAGCTTTTGCCTCCAGCATCATTTCCACCTAATACATTCCCTGAAGGTTGACCTGTGGTGTGAAACATTGGATACCTGATAAGTGATATGGAAAGTGAGTCCTATCATATGTATAACCAGCAGTTTTTCTTATGAGCTTTTTCCGTTTGTAGTTTCATAGGCTCAGCAGTCATCTTTTATTTCATTGTAATTAAAAAAAAAAATGTATAGAGATATGTATAATATATGGATTTTAAAAAGTATTGTCACGCTATGCCTGTGCTCTAATAATCGCTGTTTGTTCTTGTTTTGTGTGTGTGTGTGTGTGTGTGTGTGTGTGTGTTCTTGTCATTTGTTGTTTTGATCTTTTGTTTGTTTACTTTCTGTTTGCTTGTGTGTGTTATCATTTTTCTTTTTTTTTCCTTTTTTTTTCTTCATTCTTACAATTTCTCACACGTCATAAGTAAATGAAATGGTAATACTTATACATTTTTGTGAGCAAAGAAATAATGATGATGATACTTGTATGTTTTGTGTGAGCCAAAAAAATGATGATATGATGAGGGAAAAACTGGTATCATTTTCACTTAATCTTTAAAATTTTTTTTATTGTTAGTAGTAGAAGTAGTATTATTAGTGTTATTAAAACGTTTATGAATCTGGCAATATCCGCAGTTTTTCCCCTGAAGACAGAAAGAGCAGTGTTTACAACAAGGTGTGGACGTTGACTCCATCAGTCACACAGTGAACAGAGGGGAATAAAGTGTTGCTACCCGAAATAATGAACTAGAATGACGGGCGCAATAGCTGAGTGGTTTAAGCATTGGATTTTCAATCTGAGGGTCCCGGGTTCGAATCACGTAATGGCGCCTGGTGGGTAAAGGGTGGAGATTTTTCCGATCTCCCAGGTCAACATATATGCAGACCTGCTAGTGCCTGAACCCCCTTCGTGTGTATATGCATGCAGAAGATCAAGTACGTACTTAAAGATCCTGTAACCCATGTCAGTGTTCGGTGAGCTATGGAGACAGGAAAATACCCAGCATGCATGAACCACGACAGAGTCATCGGCAAGTCGATGTTGGTCGTGTAGCGGAAAATGTTAGTAATGGTCAAAGTTATGACCGCTGAACATTAATGGAAGAAGAAGATGAAGAATGGCCAGTCGTCGGTCAACACACTTTAGGGGGACAGACAAACACCTATGGCTGCTACTTGTTGAATACCGGCGGGGTTGTCAAGTCCGGTATGTCGTATTCGGGGATCGACGTAATCAAGAGTGTAGTCGTAGTATTCGGGAGCGTTGTCGTCCTCTGTGCAGAACAGGGCTGCTGTCGGACAGAGGTGGTGTGGTGCTGACAGGGCGTGGTTGTTGACACAGGTACTCTCATGAGCTGCTGCAGTTGGTGTGGTCTTTGAAGGTGAAGCGCACAGTGCACCGGCTTACTGACGCTGCAGGGTGACCCAAATACCAGTGAGCTGTTTTCTGCGCGAGGAACCGCCCCTTGGTGTAGAACTTTTTGTATTTGTATTTGTACTTTTTATCACAACAGATTTCTCTGTAAAATTCGGACTGCTCTCCCCAGGGAGAGCGCGTCGCTACCACCCATTTTTTTTGTATTTTTTCATACGCGCAGTTTTATTTGTTTTCCCTGTCGAAGTGGATTTTTCTACAGAATTTTGCCAGGAACAACCCTTTTGTTGCAGTGGGTTCTTTTATGTGCGCTAAGTGCATGCTGCACATGGGACCACGGTTTATCATCTCTCATCCGAATGACTAGCGTCCAGACGACCACTCAAGGTCTAGTGGAGGGGGAGAAAATATTGGCGGCTGAGCCGTGGTTCGAACCAGCGCGCTCAGATTCTCTCCCATCCCAGGTGGACGCGTTACCTCTAGGCCATCACTCCACATCACTTTTACTGGGTAAAAGGCGTCTGCTAACCCTGTTTCACAACAGGAAGAAATATGGATGTTGCCATGAATATCAACTGAGCCTTTATGTGGGTTTTTTGGGGTTTTTTTTTTCAGTTTTCTTTCTTCTTTTTTTATTGATTAATTTTAAATTTTTTTTCTCTTGTTGCCCAGAGCGCTTGCTGGCTGCCCAGAACCCCCTGTCCCTGACGGACCGCCCCCACCAGCTGTTTGCCGACGCCCCCCCACCCCCTGTCCAGCCGCCGGGCCCCCCCACCCAGACCTCCCTCGTGCCCCCCCCTCCGCCCCCATCCAATGCCGGGGCCTGCCCCTCCGCCTGGCATGCCCCCTCCTCCTCTGCAAGGTGAGTGGTGGGGGGGTGGGGGGGGGTGTGTTGGGTGGTGTGTGTGTGTGTTTGTGTGTGTGTTGGGTGTATATGGTGACAGCGTGTGTGTGTGTTGGAAGTGTATGGTGTGTGTGTGTGTTGGGGTTGTTGTGTGTGTGTGTGTTTGTGTGTGTGTGTGTTGGGGGTGTGTTGGGGGTGTTGTGTGTGTGTGTGTGTGTGTTGGGGGTGTGTTGGGGGTGTTGTGTGTGTGTGTGTGTGTGT
This sequence comes from Babylonia areolata, assembly GCF_041734735.1. Classification (NCBI taxonomy): domain Eukaryota; kingdom Metazoa; phylum Mollusca; class Gastropoda; order Neogastropoda; family Buccinidae; genus Babylonia; species Babylonia areolata. Next base: position 26,592,002 of record NC_134903.1, read on the forward strand.
TGGGGGTGTGTTGGGGGTGTTGTGTGTGTGTTGGGTGTATATGGTGTGTATGTGTGTGTTGGGGGTGTTGTGGGTGTGTGTGTGTGTGTGTGTGTGTGTTGGGTGTATATGGTGACAGCGACAGTGAGCGTGTGTGTGTTGGAAGTGTATGGGTGTATGTTTGTGTGTGGGTGCTGGGGTTGTTGTGTGTGTGTTGGGTGTGTGTGTTGGGGGTGTTGTGTGTGTGTTGGGGGTGTTATGTGTGTGTTGGGTGTGTATGGTGTGTGTGTGTTGGGGGTTGTGGGGGGGTTGGGAGTGTTGTGTGTGTGTGTGTGTGTGTGTGTTGGGGGTGTGTGTTGGGTGTGTATGGTGTGTGTGTGTGTGTGTGTGTGTTTGGGGTGTTGTGTGTGTGTGCTGGGTGTGTGTGTGTTTGGGGTGTTGTGTGTGTGTGTGTGTGTGTGTGTGCTGGGTGTGTATGGTGTGTTTGTGTGTGTGTGTGTGTGTGTGCTGGGTGTGTATGGTGTGTGTGTGTGTGTGTGTGTGTGTGTGTGCTGGGTGTGTGTGTGTGTGTGTGTGTGTGTGTGTGTTTGGGGTGTTGTGTGTGTGTGTTGGGTGTGTATGGTGTGTGTGTTGGGGGGGGGTGTTGTGTGTGTGTGTGTGTTGAGGGTGTTGTGTGTGTGTGTCTTTGGTGTAGTGTGTGTGTGTCTTGGGTGTGTATGGTGTGTGTGTGTGTGTTGGGGGTGTGTTTGGGGTGTGTTGTGTGTGTGTTTGAGATGTGTTGTGTGTGTGTGTGTTGGGTGTGTATGGTGTATGGTGTGTTGTATGTGTGTGTTGGGTGTGTATGGTGTGTGTGTGTGTGTGTGTTGGGGTTGTTGTGTGTGTTGGGTGTGTATGTGTGTGTGTGTGTGTGTTAGGGGTGTTGTGTGTGTGTGGGAGGGGTGTGTATGGTGTGTGTGTCTGTGTGTGTCACTGTGTGTGTTGGGGGATTGGGGGGGTTGTGTGTGTGTGTGTGTGTGTGTTGGGGGTGTTGTGTGTGTGTGAGTGTGTTGGGGATGTTGTGTGTGTGTGTTGGGGCAGGGGGGGGGGGGGGTGTATGGTGTGTGTGTGTGTGTTGGGGTGGGGGTGTGTATGGTGTGTGTGTGTTGGGGTGAGGGTGTGTATGGTGTGTGTGTGTTGGGGGATTGGGGGGGGTGTATGGTGTGTGTGTGTGTGTGTGTTGGGGGGAAGGGGGGGGGGTTTGGAGGTGTGTATGGTGTGTGTTGGCTGCCCCTCCTCCTTGCATGCCCCCTCACCCTCTGCAAGGTGAGTATGGGGGTGTGGTGTGGTGTGTTGAGGTGTGTGTGTAAGATTTAGATAGGGGAGTGTATGGTTGTGTGTTGGCAGAAGGGTGGTATGATGGAGGGGTGTGTATGTTGGGAGATGGGGTTGGGGGGGTGGGGGGGGAGTGATTTGTGGCATGTGTGTGTTATATGCATGGAATTATTTTGTTTCTTGATCATAGAATCAGATTTTTAGTTTCGGCTGAAAGAGGGAAAAAAAACCCCCAAAACCCCCCAAAAAACAGAAAAAAATGTATAAAACTTCAGGATATTATCATTTCATTTAGTTTGTAGAATTCTTATCAATACACACACAAAAGTAGTATTACATTACATTTTACAGCGAAACTCTATGACCCAGCAAGAGTCTTGAATCTAATGTATAATGAATGTGGGGTTGTTTTTTTTTTTGTTTTTTTTTCAGGTCACATGACGTCGGTGTCTGCACCGGTGCCCCCTCCGGTGCCCCCCCCTGCACCGTCCAGCGTGCCCCCTCCCCCCATGCCCCCGGGCACCATGCCCCACGCTTTCAACGTGCCTCCGGGGATGAGGCCGCCTCCACCAGGTAGGGAGGAACCTGTGGTTGTCTTCACTGTTGTGTGTGGGGGTGGGGGTAGGGTGGGTGGGTTGGGGAGGCGTTGTTTGGGTGTGTGTGGTTTGTGTTGTGTGTGTAGTGTTTGCGTGTGTTTTTGTGTGTTCGTTCTTTAGTTTAACGTCTTTTCACTGTGAGTGATATTAGACGAGGGAAGGAAAAAAATCGAGTGGGAGGAGAGTGGGGGTTGGGGGGGGGGGGGATTACTGTGTACACATACGAGTAAGTGAAAGTGTGTGTGTGTGTGTGTGTGTGTGTGAAAATTATTGATTTAAGTTTTGTTTAAAAAAATAAACAAAAAATCGTAACAATATAACATATTTCTAATGAAAAACTAACAACTATAACAGCGAACCAACTGGACTGTTTAACAAGGAGTTGAAAAAGTCATACATTAGCAATGGACTGCTGAAGATCGTCAACACTGAAGACGATTTCAGTTCAGGGATTTGAGACTTGAACATATCGCAAGTTGGTATATGATCGGCTGTTATGTGAGCACCACAGATGCTGTTATGTGTGTGTGTGGGGGGGGTGTTGTTGTTTGGGTGTGTGTGGTTTGTGTTTGTGTTGTGTGTGTAGTGTTTGCGTGTGTTTTTGTGTGTGTTGTGTGTTTGTGTTGTGTGTCTGTGTGTTGTGTGTGTGTGTTTTTGTTAGTGTGTATGTTGTGTGCATTTGGTTTAAATAGTCTTTGATTGCTCAGTTGTAGTTAGTACACATGGTTATTGTGTGTATGTGTGTTTTTATTGTGTGTGTTTGTGTTGTGTGTGTGTTTAGTTTGTGTGTGTGTGTGTGTGCTTCTGTTTGTTTTATGTGTGTAGTATTTGTGTGTGTTCGTGTTTGTGTGTATGTCATGTTTGTGCATTTGGTTTAGATAGTCTTTAATTACTCAGTTGTATGCATGATTATTGTGTGTATGTGTATGTGTATTTTTGTTGTGTGTGTTGTGTGTGTGTCTCTGTGTGTGTGTGTGTGTTTGGTTTAAATAGTCTTTGATTGCTCAACATTGTGCATGATTACATTACTAGCAAGGACAAAAGAGCATCAACAAGCTTAAAGTTTATATACTATGCTCACACGTTGCGCTTCAGTTTTAACATTGTGGCTGATGAACCATGATATCAAATAACTTATTCATAAACAGCAATGAAGAAAGAAGACAAACGAATGTGTGTGTTTTTGATTAAGTGTATGTTTTTGGTTTGTGATGTAAGCAGGTTTTGTTTTGTTTGATGTATGTTTTTGTATATATATCGTTTGGTTTGGTAGAAATGTTGTTTGCTTTTTTTTCTCTTCTGATTAACCCTATTTGATTTTGGAATGTACAGTTTTGTTTCTGATGTATTATGTTTTGTTTTTTTATCATTTGATGTATCATTGTATGTTTTTATGAAAGTTTGATTTTAGGTGGATTTCTTTTGTTGTAGTTTGTTTTGTATTCAAATGTGTATCTGAGGAATGTGTTTTGTTTGTTTTTGATGTATTGTTTTATCATTTATATCATTTGGAATGGTTTCCAAAAAACGTTTTTAGTTTGTTTCCGATATATTTTTTTTAATGTAGAATGCTTTTATTTGTTTATTTTATCCTCAGAATGGTGGCATAGTTTGACAACACGTTCATTTTATCCTCAGAGGGGTGGTATAATTTGAAGGCATATTTATTTTGTCCTCAGAATGGGTATAATTTGTCGCCATTTCTGTTTTATTCTCAGAAGGGTGGCATAGTTTGAGAACATGTTTATTTTATCCTCAGAAGGGTGATTTAATTTGTCTCCATTTCTGTTTTATTCTCAGAAGGGAGGCATAGTTTGACAACATGTTTATTTTATCTTCAGAGGGATGACATGGTTTGAGAACGTGTTTATTTTATCCTCAGTAGGGAGGCATAGTTTGACAACATGTTTATTTTATCCTCAGAAGGGTGGCATAGTTTGACATGTTTATTTTATCCTCAGAAGGGAGGCATAGTTTGACAACATGTTTATTTTATCCTCAGAAGGGTGGCATAGTTTGACATGTTTATTTTATCCTCAGAAGGGAGGCATAGTTTGTCAACATGTTTATTTTATCCTCAGAAGGGTGGCATAATTTGACATGTTTATTTTATCCTCAGAAGGGAGGCATAGTTTGACAATGTGTTTATTTTATACTCAGAAGGGAGGCATAGTTTGACAACGTGTTTATTTTATCCTCAGAAGGGAGGCATAGTTTGACAACATGTTTATTTTATCCTCAGAAGGGAGGCATAGTTTGACAACATGTTTATTTTATCCTGAGAAGGGTGGCATAGTTTGACAACGTGTTTATTTTATCCTCAGAAGGGAGGCATAGTTTGACAACATGTTTATTTTATCCTCAGAAGGGTGGCATAGTTTGACAACGTGTTTATTTTATCCTCAGAAGGGAGGCATAGTTTGACAACATGTTTATTTTATCCTCAGAAGGGAGGAGCATAGTTTGACAACGTGTTTATTTTATCCTCAGAAGGGTGGCATAGTTTGACAGCGTGTTTATTTTATCCTCAGAAGGGAGGCATAGTTTGACAACATGTTTATTTTATCCTCAGAAGGGTGGCATAGTTTGACAACGTGTTTATTTTATCCTCAGAAGGGAGGAGCATAGTTTGACAACGTGTTTATTTTATCCTCAGAAGGGTGGCACCGTCCGAATCGACCTCAAATGAAACGTGAATCATTTTATCATGGTCTTGTTGGGTTTGGGTGCTTTTCCTTGTGATTGGTTGGTTCTGTTGTTGCTTTCTATTGGTTGGTTGATTTGCTTTCTACCTTTTCTCACGGACTTCTCGCCTCTTGTTCTCACAAACATGCCGACCGTTCCAGAATAGCCATATTTTGAAGGAAAAAAATTGAGGGGAAAAAAAAAAAGAAAAGAAAAAAAAAGAAGACTGATGATTTGGATGTTATGGCTGTAGTTAGTTTGTCAATGGTAAAAAAAAAAAAAAAAAAAAAAAAAAAAAAAAACAGATAAAGAAAAAACAAGGGAGTTGGGCGTTGTAACCTTTTTTCACAGGTGGACAAACGTGATGGGTGAGGGGGGAAGTTTTGGGCAGACCTGCCGTTGAAGACGTTTTGTTGTTGATTGAACGTTCCTCTCAGTTGACTTTTTGATTGGTATTTGTTGGCGGTGGTTTTCCTCTTGTTCTCCTTCTTCTTGTTTTTTTTTGTTCAGTATACTTGCATGGAATTTTCACTGTTGTGTTTGGTGGTTGTGGCTGTTTGCTTGGTGTCTTGTCACTGTGGTGCCAGCCAGAGACGCTGCTGTTTTATGTGTGGAAGCTGGCTTCCATATGGCAAAAAAAAAAAAGATTGTTATTCTGCTCCATGAATTGATATTTGGAAAAAAAAAGTAGAATTTATTGCATAATAAGACCTGTTTTTCTGGGAAAAAATACCGCTGTAAATCAGCGCCATAAATCGAGATTTAAAGGGGAGGTTACCTACTTCCGGGAGGTTATCGGCCGTAGTTTCGTTTTCTCCGCATGGGCGGATAGTAGTTTGCACAGGACAGGAATGTCAGACCCCTAGCCGGAGTCTGCACTAGTTGGGTAACTGTAAGTATGTTATTTAAACGTAATTTTAGATAGAAAATTTCCTTTTGTTTCTTCTGTTTCTTCGTCTGGTCCGCTCTGTGTGTATATTGTATTGACTTATTTTACTCCAGGTACGAGTTAACTTGTGCCATGGTTACTTCTCCTGTGGAGCAGGTACAAGTTTAGAAGTTCCTGTTTGAACAAAAAATGATGATAATGACTCCTCTTGTTGTTGTGTCAGAATATCAGATCAAAGTGCCAAGTTTAGAGAATACAAAAAAATATCAATATAACAGTAAATGCAGTTTGCATATAATTAGGCTTCATTTAAAAAAAAAATTTTTTGTGCCCATCCCAGAGGTGCGATATTGTTTTAAACAAGATGACTGGAAAGAACTGAATTTTTCCTATTTTTATGCCAGATTTGGTGTCAACTGACAAAGTATTTGTAGAGAAAATGTCAATGTTAAAGTTTACCACGGACACACAGACACACACACACACACACACACACAGACAACCGAACACCGGGTTAAAACATAGACTCACTTTGTTTACACAAGTGAGTCAAAAATGGACCGTAAAGTTTTGGAAACCAGTTTTCAAAGGTAACAGCAGAAATTCAGGCCCTGGAACACCCTATGTGTTTGTGCCCAATGTCTCTCTCTCTCTCTTACTCAGAATATTTTGTGTTTAGTTGTGTGCACATAAATCATGCAATTTTTGTTGATCAATCGGTAATGGGTTTTTTTTTTTTTAATATCTGACACTGTTTTGGCCAAGGGTTTGATTTAGCATGACTGTGATATTTTGTAGACTGATGTGGTTTTGAATGTGTCTTCTTGGTGGGTTTTTTTTTTTCTGATTGAACTTGTATTGAATATTGGGTGGGTTTTTTTTTTTTTTTTTTTTTCCAACTTGTTTTAAGAATTGAAGTGTAATCAGCTCTGGAATGCCCCTGGTGGTCGGTTGGTTGTGTGCAACATGATTGGATGTTTTGGGTTTTATTTTTTATTATTTTATTTATTTATTATTATTATTATTATTATTTTCAGCATGGACATGTATCATTTTCATTAATGAACAGTTTGTCTTGTTTTTTTGTATGTCTTCTCTCCCCCTTTTCTCCCGTCCTCTTCACTGTTTCTCTCATCAGTGAAAAGTTTGTCTTGTCTCTTCTCTCACTCCTCTCTCTCTCTCTCTGTCTGTGTGTGTGTGTCTCTGTCTGTCTCTGTCTCTGTCTCTCTGTGTCTCTTTCCCACTCTCATTAACTCACTCAGTACGGCCAGCCCTCTCTTCTCCTCTCTACACAAGGACCCTCGGATGTCCAGTGGGTGTCTCAATGACCCAACTTTTAGCTTCCGTCGTCAGAATTGTGGTATTCTTTGTCAACATTCACCTCTTCAGTGTAAGAGCCTTCCGCTTGTTATTATTTTGATGGTGGTAACTGGGGTGAAACGCCGTTAACGTTGTCTCTTTCGCCGTTCGTATGGAGAGAGTTAATGAATAGTTTGTCTTGTCTCTTCTCTCACTCCTCTCTCTCTCTCTCTCTGTGTCTGTCTCTCTCTTTCTCTCTGTCTCTGTCTCTTTCCCACTCTGATTAATGAAAAGTTTGTCTTGTCTTTTTCCTCTCTCTTCTTTCTCGCTATGTCCCCTCCCTCCTTCAGGTTTCCTCCTGAAGGTACAACAGTTCCATGCAAGGTCTGTTCTGACGTTAATGATGCCGTTAGCGTGACGTCGCCTTGTATTTGTATTTGTATTTCTTTTTATCACAACAGATTTCTCTGTGTGAAATTCGGGCTGCTCTCCCCAGGGAGAGCGCGTTGCTATACTACAGCGCCACCCTTTTTTTTTGTATTTTTTCCTGCGTGTAGTTTTATTTGTTTTTCCTATCGAAGTGGATTTTTCTACAGAATTTTGCCAGGAACAACCCTTTTGTTGTCGTGGGTTCTTTTATGTGCGCTAAATGCATGCTGCACACGGGACCTTGGTTTATCGTCTCATCCGAATGACTAGCGTCCAGACCACCACTCAAGGTCTAGTGGAGGGGGAGAAAATATCGGCGGCTGAACCGTGATTCGACCCAGCGCACTCAGATTCTCTCGCTTCCAAGGCGGACGTGTTACCTCTAGGCCATCACAGCACTTTATGTGAATGATGTACACAGCATGGCAATGCCAGCGACATGACAGTGCCTTGTGTGACTGCGGGTGATGCATAATGATACCTATCAACATGACATTGCCCAGGGCTTTGAGCAAGGTGTAGCGGTGCTTTCATCTGGACGTGGGCATGTGTGCAGGTTTTCCTGGCCAGTTCGGTGCCCCCCCGGGACCCCCTGGGCCCCCACCGTCTTCGATGCCCAACAGTTCGGTTCCCAACTCCATGCCCAACCAGATGTCCGGTCAAGGTCAGTGACTTGCTGTTAACAGTCCTTTAAAAAGGAGGGAAAGGGTAACCATGCTACTGATGATATTATCAGCAGTTTTTATATGGTATCGTTTACTGTTTGCTTCCTTTGGAATTCCTGGCATTCCTGGCCTGGAGTTTTATTTACGTCCTGATTATAGCTTAGAGTTTTGATATATGGTCTAGCGTTTGATTATGATTTAAGTTTTGAATTTGAATTTGATAGCAGCTTTGAGTTTGGTTATGATGTAGAGTTTTGTTAGAGCCTGCAGTTTAGTGTGTGTGTGTATTGTGTGTGTGTGTATTGTGTGTGTGTGTGTTGTGTGTGTGAGTGTGTGTGTTGTGTGTGTGTGTGTGTTGTGTTGTGTGTGTGTGATTGATCATATCTGCAATTTGTAGTATTGTCTTGGTGAATAGATACACATCCATGTGTTGTTTTTTCCATGAAAAGAAGTATGTTATCAAGCACTGATACATACATACATACATATATATATAGATAGATAGATAGATAGATAGATAGATAGATAGATAGATATATCACCATATGTATTGTTTCATGTGAGGCGCTTGTAGCCCATTATATGGGGAGCTTGCACTATGTAAGTACTATCTATTATCATCATATAATGAATATTTATTTACTTATTTCTTTTTATTCTATTCATTTATTTATTTATTTTGTTATTTTGCTATTTTATTTTATTTTATTTATTTATTTATTTTATTTATTCATTATTTTATTTTATTTTTCTCAAGGCCTGACTAAGTGCGTTGAGTTACGCTGCTGGTCAGGCATCTGCTTGGCAGATGTGGCGTAGCGTATATGGATTTGTCCGAAGGCAGTGACGCCTCCTTGAGCTACTGATACTGATACTATCATCATTGATGTCATATGACTTGCTGTTGCTGGTTTCCGCAGGTCACAACCCTCCCCCCATGATGCAGCGACCTCCGGGCATGGGGCCGCCTGGCGGCTGGGGCATGGGGGGACCCGGGGGGCCGCCCCCACCTCCCCCCGGCATGCGACCCCCACCCCCTGGCTGGAGGGGGCCTCCACCGCCCAACATGCAGGACTTTCAGGGTGTGTGTGTGTGTGTGTGTGTGTGTGTGTGTGTGAATGCATTTTGAAAGTGGAAAAAATGCACAGGCTGTGGGGATTAGTAACAAGTGAATGTTGTTGTTTTTAGTGTTTAACTCACTCGGGACGACAAGTTTTCTCCCTTGCTTTTCCCCACAGACGGCCCATTTGTAAGGGTTTGGATAAAAATTACAATAAATATAAAATACAGAGTAAGAAAATGAAATTTTCAGAACTGGTTTATTACATGTTGAGCTATTACATAAAAAAAAAAAAAAAAATCAAATTTCTCATCTTATTTTTACAGTTTTGCCATATGTAGAAAATACTGCCAATTTTTCACCCCGAATCACCATACCCATGCTCGCTTTCTGCATTAAATTCGCTTTCTTCTTTGTCGTCATCCAGCTCTTCAATGTCCGACCCTTCAGTTTGTAGCATTTCAAGTACTTTGGCAACACTAAAACGTTGCCGTCGCTGCCTTGTTCGCTTCACAACATTTTGAGAAGAGCCCGCTTTGCTGACAGGCTGGCACGCGAGCAGACGACCGGTCAGTGACTTTGTCAGCATGTGTGCGAGGCTGACCAATCATACCATTCGATTGTGGAGTGACCTAGAATAGTGCACTGTGCAAAATCATGTGTACAGCGCGTGATAGATTTTTATTTCTTGAAAATGCTATTCCATTCCGTCATCTGAAACCGAATACATTTTATGTAGGAATGCTCATGCATTCCTTCGTCCGGAGAGAGTTAATCTTTTTAGTGTTTTCTTTTCAATCACCAAAGACGTGGAACAAGCTCCCTGATAACCTCCGTCATTCTAATTCCCTTGCATCTTTTAAATCTCGTCTCAAAACTCACCTTTTCGCGCAGCAATAAGTTCCATTGTGGCAGGTCCACTTCCTTTGCGTTAGCTGTGCTTGACTATGTGTGTATACATATGTATGTGTACATAACTACATACATGTATATGAATGTGTATTGTGTGTGCGTGTGTTTATGTAAGTGTGTGCCTGCCTATGTGTGTGAATGTGTTGGGATAGCTGTTAGATACACATGTATGTTAAAATGTATGTATGCAATGTGTGTGTGTGTGTGTGTGGTCATATTTTGGTGTGTGTATGTAACATAGATGTAATGCTTTATGTTAACAAAAGCATTTTTGTAAAGCACCTAGAGCAGATTTCTGGATAGTGTGCTATGTAAGTATCCATTGTTATTATTATTATTATTATTAATCTTGAGATTTTCTATAAAGTTTGACCTCTCATCCCTTGCAGGTTTTCAGTTCTTTTCTCTCCAGATCTAAATCTGCTCAGAATGTGGTGACAAACAACAAATCTGAACTATCATTAGTTCATGATTGAAAGAACATTTTGTTGTTGTTGTTCTAAGTGGGGGAGCAGGCAAATAATTTACAAGATACTTACCCTCTTCACAGTTTTTAACCCAAATCAGGGGATGCATGTTTACTAGACACTGGCCATTTTCAAGGTAGTTTACAATATATATATTTGTAACATAGTAAATCAGAGATCTGCTGGGAAACAGAAAAAGTAGAAAACGACTAAAAATGCATATCTAACATGCAGTTAAATGTAACAGTAACAATTCAATGATGATAACAATTACTAAAGCCATAAACACAAAGCACGTAAAAGGAATGTAAAATATATATGTCTGTCTGTTTGCAGGTCGCAACATGCCTCCAGGAATGCGCGGAATGCCCCCGCCACCGGGCATGCGGGGGCCGATGCCCCCAGGGATGAGGCCGCCCCTTCCCGGCATGAGGCCCCCGCCTCCAGGGCCCCCTGGCCCCCCGCAAGGCCCCCCCGGGCCTCCAGGGCCTCCCCAGGGGCCTCCCAGACCTCCACAGGGGGCGCCACCTGGACCCCCTGGAGGGCCCCCCCCACCGCCAAGATACTGATGTGGTGGATGGGTACTGGGGGGTTGGGGGCGTGGGGGTGGGTTTTCTTCCATTTCTGTTTGGAGGTTTGGGTGGAAAATGTGGAAGGGTTTTGTGTGTGGATGAGAGGGGTAGGGTTGCTGAAGGGTTTGACTTCTTCACCAGCGTAGGCCACTTTAGTTGACTAGACAGTGCAGCGTCATAGGCGACTTTAGTTGACTAGACAGTGCAACGTCATAGGCGACTTTAGTTCACTAGACAGTGCACCGTCATAGGCGACTTGAGTTGACTAGACAGTGCACCGTCATAGGCGACTTTAGTTGACTAGACAGTGCACCACGATAGGCAACTTTAGTTGACTAGACATTGCACCGTCATAGGCGACTTTAGTTGACTAGACAGTGCAACGTCATAGGCGACTTTAGTTCACTAGACAGTGCACCGTCATAGGCGACTTGAGTTGACTAGACAGTGCAACGTCATAGGCGACTTTAGTTGACTAGACAGTGCACCGTCATAGGCGACTTTAGTTGACGAGACAGTGCAACGTCACAGGCGACTTTAGTTGACCAGACATTGCACCGTCATAGGCGACAAGTTGACGAGACAGTGCACCGTCATAAGGACTTTAGTTGACTAGAGAGTGCACCGTCATAAGGACTTTAGTTGACTAGACAGTGCACCGTCATAGGCGACTTGAGTTGACTAGACAGTGCACTGCTGTAGGCAACTTTTATGGACGTCGAGGGTTGGGTGGAAATTGGGAAGGGTTGCTTGTGGATGAGAAATTTGAGTTACTGAAGGACTGTTCTTTTTTTTTGGGGGGGGGGGGGGGGTATTTTTTATTTTTTTATTTTTTTAATGGGTGGTGTACTGAATGCATTACAGATGTAAGGTTAGTAAAGGACAGATGTTTATCTGATTTGTTATATATAAGGATTGAGATGATTGTTAAAGGACTTACTTTTAGCAGCGAGGTGGAGGGGGTGTAAGTTCCTTGTTTGGTTGACGTGGAGTTGATTCTCGTTTCTCTTCATGTTCAGGTTTCTTCTTCGACTTTGTAGGGTTCGCCTTTTTCCCTTCTGCGTTGACTCCATCTTTTGGGGGTGGGTGGGGAGGGTGGAGTTTCAATGCCATTGGTTTCTTGGAGCGGTCATGATTTGACGTTGTGGTGTTCAAAGTTGGCCTTTATTTTGTTTGTCGTTTTTAAAGAATTGTTCGTTTGTCTGTTTTCCCTTTGTGTCTGTGTGGGTGGCGTTTGTTCCTGAAGGGAAAAGTGTTTTGTTTTAATCAGAGAGAGTGTGTGAGAGTGGTTTCCAGTGGTGGGTTCCAAGAGCATGGAACTTTTGTGTCATTTGTTCGCTGTTTTATTGTTCTTTTTTTTTCATTTTTTTTTTTTTTCATGAGTTACTAGAGAGAAAAGAAGAGGAAGAAAATTGCCTGTTGGGACCAGTTATTAGAGTTCCACATCAGTAATCTTTTTTTTTTTTTGTCTCTTGTGACCATAAATACAGTCTCCTCCTCCATCACCAGTGACAATGTTGGAATGAGAATTGACGATCAGCATGACGGGCGCAATAGCCGAGTGGTTAAAGCGTTGGACTGTCAGTCTGAGGGTCCCGAGTTCGAATCACGGTGACGGCGCCTGGTGGGTAAAGTGTGGAGATCTTTATGATCTCCAAGGTCAACATATGTGCAGACCTGCTAGTGCCTGAACCCCCTTCGTGTGTATATGCAAGCAGAAGATCAAATACGCACGTTAAAGATCCTGTAATCCATGTCAGCGTTCGGTGGGTTATGGAAACAAGAACATATCCAGCATGCATACCCCCGAAAACGGAGTATGGCTGCCTACATGGCGGGGTAAAAACGGTCATGCACGTAAAAGCCCACTCGTGTGCATACGAGTGAACGCAGAAGAAGAAGAAGAAGAAGACGATCAGCATGATGATAAACAGTTGACATGGACACTCACGTTCACCCCCCCACCCATTGTGGTTTGACGTTGATATCTGTCGTTGATCGAATGTTCAGCCATCGCAAAGGAGAACACTGGCAGCTGCGATCTTTGTTTTTATTTATGGCCATCGTGACGTAATCATGTGAACATTGTTGATTACAGTATTTCATCGGAGATGGATGTACACCTATGACACAGAAGACTTAATAAGAATAAGAATAACTGTATTATCTCCAACTGGAGAAATTTGGTCAGGTGCATTATCACAACATAGACAGGTAAACAACATGGGGAACAGAAATGTAAAAGTCAACAACAGCTTTTACGAATATTACGAAGACACAAATGTAAAAAATATCACATACACCGTTTAATACGTACATCCACACACTGCAGGTAATAACTGGTATTCTTAATGTAAAAACAGAAAGAATTAAGAAACATTTTGAATATAATTATAAGCATAGCCTACTATATTGCACATTGATTATAATAGATAAGATAAGAATAGAGATAAATTGCGGAAAACCACAACCAGATAATCAGCACACACCCGCACCCACCCACGCCCACACGCGGTTTACTTGATTAAACAAGAGTAATAAACATCTATTCTCAAATAAAAGCATTTCACATATTCGCTTTTAAAGCATAGCAAAATGACATTGGCTTGTGGATTTTTACGGAAGAAAGATAACTTTGACAGTAAATTGCCACGTGTGTTATTTGGAACTTGTGTGGCTGGAAGTGAAGAACGGAGAGGAACTGTGAAATGTCTGTTGATGTTGTTTTTACGGTGATGAGGGGAGAGAACGACTTTTCTCACTGCTTCATTGTCTGTGTGTGTGGGTGTGTGTATGTGGTAACTTGTGGTTTGTCCGTTGGGATCGACGAGGACGTGTTTACCACACACGTGGTTGGTCCTCGTCAATCCGAACGGACGAACCACGTGTGTGGTAAATCCCATCTTCACATCACATCTTTTTGGCATCACCAGGTTTACATTATGTGAAATAAATGATAATAATGAAATCGAGGAGTGTTGTTTGGATTTATTGGACAGACTGACTGACAGCAGTCAGTCAGTGTAGCAGTGAATAAAAGTGAACATGGTGGGAATGTGTGTGGTGGAGGGAGGTTTGTGGGGGGAGGGGGGGGGGCGGAGTTTCAGACAAATAATGTGTGGGTAATGCCACTGACATTGGAAACGTGGCAGAAAATGGGGCATCCCCCCCACCCCAAAATCACCACCAAAACCCCCACCTGACAATGCAATGAGTTGATAAGACAATATCGACGGGCGCCATAGCCGAATGGTTAAAGCGTTGGACTGTCAATCTGAGGGTCCCGGGTTCGAATCACGGTGACGGCGCCTGGTGGGTAAAGGACTGCCAGTGCCTGAACCCCCTTCGTGTGTATACACAAGCAGAAGATCAAATACGCACGTTAAAGATCCTGTAATCCATGTCAGCGTTTGGTGGGTTATGGAAACAAGAACATCCCCAGCATGCACACTCCCAAAAGCGGAGTATGGCTGCCTATATGGCGGGGTAAAAATGGTCATACACGTAAAAAGCCCACTCGCATATATACGAGTGAACGTGGGAGTTGAAGCCCACGAACGCAGAAGAAGAAGAAGAAAAGTTTCAGTTTCAGTTTCACTTTCTCAAGGAGGCATCACTGCATTCGGACAAATCCATACACGCTACACCACATCTGTTGAGCAGATGCCTGACCAGCAGCATAACCCAACGCGCTTAGTCAGGCCTTGAGTGCATGCTTACATATTTGTGTACCTATGAAAGTGGATTTCATTTTACGTAATTTCGCCAGAGGACAACACTCTCGTTGCCATGGGTTCTTTTTCAGTGTGCCAAGTGCGTGCTGCACACGGGACCTCGGTTTATCGTCTCATCCGAAAGACTAGACGCTCAGTTTGATTTTCCAGTCAAACTTGGGAGAAAGGGCGAGAGCGGGATTCGAACCCACACCCTCACGGACTCTCTGTATTGGCAGCTGAGCGTCTTAACCATTCTGCCACCTTCCTTATCAAGTGAGGAAAGTCAGCACAGCAAAGGGAAAGGAACACCACTTGCACAACAGCCATCCCAAAATATCACTCGTTGACTACGCTGTTCACTTTTAAAAAAAAAATGTATTTTTATTTCCACTCGGAGACAAATTATTACAGGTGGAGGGATATGGGGGTGGGGGAGTCTAGAACTAATGAACAACCCATATGACTGCTCAGTATCACATGCTGCTGGCTTTTATGTACAGGGGATTTATACAGTGCGTGCGCGTGTGTGTCACAACATCGGAAACTGTCAGCTATAGTTCTTTAACTCACTCAGTACGGCCAGTCCTCTCTTCTCCTCTACACAGACCCCTCGGATGTACAGTGGGTGTCTGAATGACCCAACCTTTAGCTTCCGTTGTCAGAACTGTGGTATTCTTTGTCAACATTCACCTCTTCAGTATAAGAGTGTTCCGCTTGTAATGTTTTGATGATGGTAATTGGGGTGAAACGCTGTTAACGTCGTCTCTTTCGCCGTTCGTATGGAGAGAGTTAAGGAAGCGAGACATGAATCAACAACAGTATAACTGTACATTACAACTCTAGTCTCCTGTGGACAGAGAAAAACGCCATGCAAAATGATCACTTTTGATAATCATGCCGTATGGACATGTGCAGCATTCTGTGCCAGATTATTTTCTGATAACTCTGTGTGTCTCTCTTGTGTGCGCGCACCCACATACACACACACAGATTCAAACACACACACACATTCACATTCTCTCTCTCTCTCACACACACACACAGACCGAATCAGATACCAGACCTTCATATAACATACGTATCAGGCCTTGAGAACTCTCCCAAGGTTTGTGTAAAACATTCAGCAACATAAAATGAAATCGTTTTTTGCCAAAGCTACTTTCGTTTTCTCTGCATAGGCAGGTAGTAGTTTGCAAAGGACAGGAATCAGACTCCTTGCTGGAGTCTGCACTAGTGGGTCATGGTAAGTATGTTACTTAAACATAATTTTAGGAAGAAAATTTCCTCTTTTTTTTTTTTTTTTTTAAGACAAAATAAACAGATCAGTCAAAACACAAAAAATACAGTAGAAAAATACAGCAAAGTAGAATATACATAGAAAGCAAGGAAAAAAACCACCAACAAAATTTGGACATCATGGTTTCAGCTGGTATACGGGACGGGCTTACAAAGTTTTTGTAAAGTTTCCGTTATGGATCTTTAATGCCTGGACTGGGCTTTAAGCAATACTGATTTTCGTTCGCTTCAGTTTCTGAAGGTGGCGTCACTGCGTTCAGACAAATCCATACATGCTACACCACATCTGCCAGGCAGATGCCTGACCAGCGGCGTAACCCAACACACTTGAGGGGGAAAACCAAAAGACAGATAAATAAATTAACGATAAAAAAATAAACACAATAATAAAAGGCAAGTATATTAAAATAGTGCAGGGCTCCCACTTTCACACACGTTATGTTAACACAAACAGGACACAAACACAGGTTGTTGTTTTTTCCCAGTGCTGCACGAACGTCGCCTTGCCGCAAGATCCCACTCACTTGACCAAGACTTACCTGTATGTCTAAATGTGTGCTTTTCTGTTGATGCATTTAACTTGTCCCATCGTGGATGATATAAATGATTGTCACTCACTGATGGGTACTTATAAAGCAGTGTATTTTTCTTTATATGAAAGCCTTTGCTCAGTTGTACTATGTACCATGCAAACAATAGAATGAGGGGATGCCCTCTAGACTCCACTAGAAAATATAGTATAAGCCATTACGTACTTGATATAATAGCCACAATAATAATAAAATAAAATGGAAAATATAAGCATTGTTTCCATGAACTGTCTAGGACTGGGTAACGTTAAAAAGAGGAGAGATGTTTTTTACTTTCTTAGACAAAAAATAGTGCAGGGAAAGATATCAAGTTGAAGGCAAAAGACTGAACAAAAAATACTATACGCAATCACAGAAGGCAAAAGACTGAGAAAAAGAATACTGAAAGCAATCACAAAACTTGATACCGTTGACGGGAATCTGGCCAACGTTTCTGTTTGGGGCGGGGGGTGAACAGCATACATCTCAACTTACTTCTCCTTACAGCTTGATAATGATACCGTTGACGGGAATCTGGCCAACGTTTCTGTTTGGGGAGGGGGGTGAACAGCATACATCTCGACTTACTTCTCCTTACTCCATTTTCAAGATTAAAAAAACAACAACTGAACATTCCCTCCATATTCAGACAGTTTCAGTTTCCAGAAAGACGTGTCAAAGCGCGTGGACATCCATAAAAGCCACATCTGCTTGGATCACAGAGAAAAAGAAAATGCCTGAACTTCCTAGAGTCTTAAACTGGTGGTCAGGTCTTGATAAACAAAACCAAAAAAATTATTTGCGTAGAAAGTAGAAAACACAGACCCCAGTTTTAAAACAAAAATTCCTACACTGCACAGAAAATAGTATTACGCTGACCAAAAGCAAAAAAAAAAAAAAAAAAAAAATGGAACAACAGAAACTTTAGAAAAATGAAGCATTTATGAGCATGAGTACAACACACAAGTATTTTCAACATCAATAAAGTTCTTTTTTTCCCCCCCACCACTTTCACTTTCAAGGAGTTGTCAAAAACATGTAGACTGGTCCATAAAAGCTACACCACATTTGCTTGATATAAAAAAAGAAGAAAAAAAAACACCAACACATGAACTTCACAGATTCTAACACAACAGTAAAGCCTTGAAAAAACAAAAAAAAGTTTTTGCAGAGAAAGTAAAAAATACAGACCCAAATTAAAAAAAAAAAAAATCATATATTGCGTAGAAATTCATAACACATTGACTAATAACCAAAAATCAATAAAAGCAGTTATGAATATGTATTAATGAGTATGTACATCACACAAGTATATATGTGTGCAATCAACAACTCTGGATAATGTTGAAAGTGCACTTTAAACACACAAGAATATATGTGTGCAATCAACAACTCCGGATAATGTTGAAAGTGTACTTTAAACACACAGTCTTAAACATTACAACAGCTTAAATACATGTGCTTGCTGTTTTCAACTTAATACGCTTGCGTCAGAATTTTAAAATATACAAAACTCAGTTTGGTAAAATTACACACAAACAAAACCTGCTAGTTCGTAACACATAATTAGCCAGTCGACTTAAAAGCACACTGCCAAAATGGAAAAGAAAGCAGTATAAAACAGACACAAAGCATTTCCTAAGTTCTGCCAACAACCTGCTAATTACAGCAGAAAATAAATCCATCAACTCAAATGTGTTCTCAGCCTGAACAGATTGACACACCAAAAAACTTATTTCAATGTTTCAGACTGTTAAAACATCCTATGACGATTCATCAAACATGGCACACGAAAGCAAAGCAAAACAAAACAACAGCAACAAGCATAGAACAAAGAGTGCAGATGTTGTCAACAACTTTTAAGATCACAACTTTGTTAAAACTGCATCACAAAGCAGCTAGTAATATAAAATTCCCCACAATCGCATAATCATCAACTGCTAGGTTTCATTAAAACCTAAACCAAAAGCGAACCAAAAAAAAAAACAAAAACAAAAAAAAACAACAAAAACTCAGCTGCATGCAACTTCACTGACCTGGTTATTATATTCCTGTTGTTTTTATTTTGTCAGGTCTCCCCACTCAGCTCTTTCAAGGCTGGCCTTAACTCACTCAGTACGGCCAGTCCTCTCTTCTCCTCTACACAGACCCCTCGGATGTCCAGCGGGTGTCTGAATGACCCAACCTTTAGCTTCCGTCGTCAGAATTGTAGTATTCTTTGTCAACAATCACCTCTTCAGTATAAGAGCCTTCCACTTGCAATATTTTGATGATGGTAACTGGGGTGAAACGCTGTTAACGTCGTCTCTTTTGCCGTTCGTATGGAGAGAGTTAAAACCCAACTCGTTCCACGATAGCCTCCCTCCCCTGCCTCTTCTTTGTCTTCAGTTTAGAGTTCTGGATGCGCGTGAATGGCTGGTGTGAAAGCGCTTTGGTTTGTCTCAGCACAGGATTCAGTGCTGTATACGTATCGTCATCACTGTTGTTGTTGTTATGACTGCACAGGATTCAGTGCTGTATACGTATCGTCATCACTGTTGTTGTTGTTATGACTGCACAGGATTCAGTGCTGTATACGTATCGTCATCACTGTTGTTGTTGTTATGACTGCACAGGATTCAGTGCTGTATACGTATCGTCATCACTGTTGTTGTTGTTATGACTGCACAGGATTCAGTGCTGTATACGTATCGTCATCACTGTTGTTGTTGTTATGACTGCACAGGATTCAGTGCTGTATACGTATCGTCATCACTGTTGTTGTTGTTATGACTGCACAGGATTCAGTGCTGTATACGTATCGTCATCACTGTTGTTGTTGTTATGACTGCACAGGATTCAGTGCTGTATACGTATCGTCATCACTGTTGTTGTTGTTATTACTGCACAGGATTCAGTGCTGTATACGTATCGTCATCACTGTTGTTGTTGTTATGACTGCACAGGATTCAGTGCTGTATACGTATCGTCATCACTGTTGTTGTTGTTATGACTGCACAGGATTCAGTGCTGTATACGTATCGTCATCACTGTTGTTGTTGTTATGACTGCACAGGTGCTGCATGTGACTTTTTTTTTTAATAACCAGCTAAAAAATACAAAAATCATGCTTTTTCTGTGAAGTTTGTATCTATACCTACATGCAGTGGATTTATTTTATTTCTACCTTTGTGCTTTGTTCTTTCTTGTTCGCCTGTAAATTGGATGTTATTACCTGTGACATCTGCATCAGCAAATTAATCACTTTTGTATATGTGCAATGGTAAAGTTGTGCTTCTCTATTTTCTTTATGTCCGCTATATGTTTCTCACCTCGGTCATGTCTCTATATGTGCATAAGTATATGTGTGTGTGTGTGTGTGTGTGTGTGTGTGTGTGTGTGTATGTGTGTGTGTGTTGGGTGGAGAGAGTGTGTGCATGTGTATGGATATGAATGTATGAATGCGTTCGTTTTATTACTTTTTACGATGTTAATGATGATGGTGGTGATCATTCTTCGTTGTAGTAGCAGTGGATGTAGCAGTGTTAACAAAATTATTATTTTTTTGTCGTTATCGTTAATGTTGTTATTGTTATTGTTGTCACAAGGACAGATTGGAAGACTGGGCGATGCCTAAAATCTTTATCCTTGAGTAATAAAGTGTTTTGAATCTTGAATCTTCATTGGAGAGGAGTTGAGAATTTAGTGCTCTAGTGTGTTGTTCTCTCATGCTGCATGTTGCATCAAGTCTCCCAACCACGGACCAGGCGGAGGAGGAAACCTTTCCCAACGGCTGTGAAGGCAAAAGAGGATGACCAAAGGGCAGGGGGAGCTCTTATCCTTGGCTGGAAGTCCCCCAAGGAGACGGAGCTCCGAAAAACAAACAAACCCTGCACTTGCCGAGGCCGTCCTACACGTGACAGTATCTGCACCTGTGGGACTGTGAGCGTCGGTAGGCGAGAGAGTGGGGAAGGGACTGCACAACTCCTCCTCACTAAAAAAAAAGTCACCTGTGCTGGTCAGGTAAAGGACACACACCGACAGATAAGCCTGCCTGCATACTCATCCATCGGATCGACGGGAGACTCCATCATGTTGTACGAGTCTCTCTCTCACCTCCACTCTCTCTTGATCGTTCCCTGCGCTTGAAAGCAGCACACAGGACTATTCTATTCATTGGTAACAACCATCATTCTTTTTTGTTGATGTTTGTTTGCTGTTTTTGAAGGCCCAGAATTTAGGACGCTTTGTTTTCTTCATGTCAATGATGACAAATGATGCTGCTACTGAAAGGGTCCGTTTCGCTTTGGGATTACTTGATAAGTCTTTTGTCTCATAACATATTCCAGTATCAACCAGATTTACTGGTAAAACAGCCAAGTGGTTAAATCAATGAACTTTCCATTGAAGGGTCCTGGGTTCGAATCTCGGTGACGGCGCCTGGTGGGTAAAGGGTGGAGATTTTTCCAATCTCCCAGGTCAACATATGTGCAGATCTGCCAGTGCCTGAACCCCCTTCGTGTGTCTACACTCACAGAAGATCAAACACACATGTTAACTCACTCAGTACAGCCAGTCCTCTCTTCTCCTCTACACATACCCCTCAGATGTCCTGTGGGTGTCTCAATGACCCAACCTTTAGCTTCCATCGTCAGAATTGTGGTATTCTTTGTCAACATCCACCTCTTCAGTATAAGAGCCTTCCACTTGAAATATTTTGATGATGGTAGTTGGGGTGAAACGCTGTTAACGTTGTCTCTTTTGCCGTTCGTATGGAGAGAGTTAAAGATCCTGTAATCCATGTCAGCGTTCGGTGGGTCATGGAAACAGGAACCCCCCCCTACCCCCCCTGAAAATGGAGTATGACTGTCATCATACATGAACAGGCTCACTCCTGTACAAGAGTGAACGTAGGAATAGTGAAGCTCTTCTTCTTCTTCTTCTGCATTCACTCGTATGCACACGAGTGGGCTTTTACGTGTATGACCGTTTTTACCCTGCCATGTAGGCAGCCATACTCCATTTTCGGGGGTGTGCATGCTGGGTATGTTTTTGTTTCCATAACCCACCGAATGCTGTCATGGATTACAGGATCTTTAACGTGTGTATTTGATCTTCTGCTTGCATATACACACGAGGGGGGTTCAGGCACTAGCAGGTCTGCACATATGTTGCCCTGGGAGATCGTAAAAATCTCCACCCTTTACCCACCAGGCGCCGTCACCGTGATTCGAACCCGGGACCCTCAGATTGACAGTCCAACGCTTTAACCACTCGGCTATTGCGCCTGTCGGAATAGTGAAGGAAGAGGAAGGAGAGCCATCAGTCCGCAAGATACAGACACGTGCAGTGTCAGTCAGAAAATTTGACCAACAATCCTAAAGATGCATCTGTGAGATGCATGTCTGGTGCCACTCATGAACACAAAAGAACTCAAAATCTATTCCTGTCACATACAAGCTATTGAGAAATGGCCATCAAGGAATATCTAAAAAAAAACAAAACAACCCACAGAACACAGAAGAAGAAGAAGAGGAAAAACTCAAAATCTATTCCTGCCACAAACAAGCTATTGAGAAATGGCCATCAAGGAATACCTAAAACAACAACAACAACAACAACCACAGAACACAAAAGAAGAAGAGGAAAAACTCAAAATCTATTCCTGCCACAAACAAACTATTGAAAAATGGCCATCAAGGAATACAGAATAAACTGACCTGGCCTGCCACTGTTTAAAAAATAAATCACCC
The DNA here is from genome assembly GCF_041734735.1 of Babylonia areolata. Taxonomy (NCBI): domain Eukaryota; kingdom Metazoa; phylum Mollusca; class Gastropoda; order Neogastropoda; family Buccinidae; genus Babylonia; species Babylonia areolata. Next base: position 26,614,179 of record NC_134903.1, read on the forward strand.
CTCCGACCCAGCCCCCTCCCTCCCACACCACCCCTCACAACTCTCTCCCCCCCCCCTAAAAAAAAATCCCAATGCATCCTCAACAACTTGCCCATTTGCAAACACAAAACTGACCCCCCCAAAAAAGTTTGAAAGATGTTTACTGGATAGTCCCTCAAATCTTCACCAGACCAGTGGACTTTTTGGAATCTTGAATAAGAACGACAACATCCCCCACAAAATGTCCATTCTTGTCCAATGGGATGATCCGTCTCATTGTAGCATCATCTCGCTTCACATCTGCTTGCAAGCTTGAGACAAGTCGACTTCCGAATCTGGGGAGGAGAAGGAAAAACAGACAATTAAACTGTGGACTGAATAATACGGTAACAAAACAAGTGGATTATCCAGTATGATATGCTTTAGCCCTCCAAAACACACAAAATAAAGACTAAAAAAGTAACTATTTGAAATGGATAGAAGAGAGGTAATAAGAAATACCAGATAAAACATAAACAAAATAAACACACACACACACACACACAGACACACACACAGAGACTTAAAATCACTTTTAAGTGAATAGACATTAAATTGAAGGACCCCCCCCCCTACACACCCACACCCTCTGACACACACACAACCCCCCCACACCCTCCCACACACCCTCACCCCCACACAACCCCCACACACTCACACCCCCACACACACTCACAACCCCCCATACACTCACACCCCCACACACACTCACAACCCCCCACACACTCACACTTCCACACACACTCACACCCCCACACACACTCACACTTCCACACACACTCACACTTCCACACACACTCACACCCCCACACACACTCACACCCCCCCACACACTCACACTTCCACACAAACTCACACCCCCACACACACTCACACTTCCACACACACTCACACTTCCACACACACTCACAACCCCACACACACTCACACACCCCCACACACTCACACCCCCACACACACTCACACTTCCACACACACTCACAACCCCACACACACTCACAACCCCACACACACTCACACACCCCCACACACTCACACCCCCACACACACTCACACTTCCACACACACTCACAACCCCACACACACTCACACAACCCTACACACCCACACATCCCCTCCCCCCACACACCCACACAACCCCACACACACTCACACACCCACACAACCCCACACACACTCACACCCCCACACACACTCACAACCCCCACCCACACACACACACTCACAACCCCACACACACCCAAACAACCCCCCACACACTCACAACCCCACACACTCACACAACCCCCCCCCCCACACACACACACACACCCAAACAACCCCCCACACCCCCACACACACTCACGCCTCCACACCCCCAGTGGGGTACCCAAATCTGGTTTCTCGGATCAAAATGATTCATTCTGAACCTTTGAACTTTGAACCCAACACACACTCACAACCCCCTCCACCCCTCCTTCCCCTTTCACCACCATCCCCCCCCCCCCTCCTTGGTCCCCCTCCCAACACACACCATGGTGGCAGTGTTACACACAGACACACACACACACAGACAGACACACACACACACAGACAGACACACACACAAACAACCCCACACCTTTCCCCCCCCCCCCCTGCCCCTCCAACCACCACCCTCTGCCCCCGTAACGCCCGCCCATCACCGCAAACAGCTCACCTTCTTGCCCATAGAACCTCCTCTCGGTGGCGGCGTCGCACAGCGGACATCCACACACCCCTACCCACCACCCCTCTCTTCCCTACCACCAATCTTCCGCTACCACCCTCTCAAATCCCCCCTCCCCCACATACATCACTCTAAACAGCTCACACTCTCGCCCATAGAACCTCCTCTTGGTGGCGGCGTCGCACAGCGGACATCCACACACCCACAACCCCCACCCCTCTCTTCCCTACCAACAATCTTCCGCTACCACCCTCTCCCCTCCCCCCTCCCCCACACACATCACTCTAAAACAGCTCACACTCTTGCCCATAGAACCTCCTCTTGGTGGCGGCGTCGCACAGCGGACATCCACACACCCACAACCACCACCCTTCTCTCCTCTACCACCAACCCTCCGCTACCACCCTCTCAAATCCCCCCTCCCCCACACACATCACTCTTAACAGCTAACATTCTCGTCGGTGGATCTTCCCCTTGGTGGCGGCGTCGCACAGCGGACACCCACACACCCACAACCCCCACCCCTCTCTCCCCTACCACCAACCCTCCTCTACCACCCTCTCACCTTCTCCCTCCCCCACACACATCACTCTAAACAGCTCACACTCTCGCCCATAGAACCTCCTCTCGGTGTCGGCGTCACACAGCGGACATCCCACACACATCACTCTAAACAGCTCACGTTCTCGTCAGTGGATCCTCCCGTTGGTGGCGGCGTCGCACAGCGGACATCCACACACCCACAACCCCCACCCCTCTCTTCCCTACCACCAATCTTCCGCTACCACCCTCTTACCTCCCCCCTCCCCCACACACATCACTCTAAACAGCTCACACTCTCGCCCATAGAACCTCCTCTTGGTGGCGGCGTCGCACAGCGGACATCCACACACCCACAACCCACACCCCTCTCTTCCCTACCACCAACCCTCCGCTACCACCCTCTCCCCTCCCCCACCACATACGCATCACTCTAAACAGCTCACCTCCGCTACCACCCTCACACCTCTCCCCTCCCCCCCCACACACACATCACTCTAAACAGCTCACCTCCGCTACCACCCTCACACCTCTCCCCTCCCCCCCCCCCCACACATCACTCTAAACAGCTCACCTCTGCTACCACCCTCTCAAATCCCCCCTCCCCCACACACATCACTCTAAACAGCTCACCTCTGCTACCACCCTCTCAAATCCCCCCTCCCCCCACACACATCACTCTAAACAGCTCACCTCCGCTACCACCCTCTCAAATCCTCCCTCCCCCCCACACACATCACTCTAAACAGCTCACCTTCTCGTCGGTGGATCCTTCTCTCGATGGCGGTGTCGCACAGCGGACACTCGCTGATGCGGAGGCAGCAGTTGCGGCACAGCGTCTTGTGGCCGCAGGGCAGGAGGGTGATGTCCGACATCCGCGAGCACCCGGCGCCCCCGCAGGGCAGCGTCATGCCCTCCAGGAAGGTCCTCAGCCCTCCTCCCGAGATCTCCACCCTGCTCCTCCCTCCGCTGCCTCCTCTGAGTGTTGTGCCTCCTCCTCCTCCTCCGCACCTCTTGACAACTTGAGGGCTGGTGGAGGGAAATAATGTATTTGTATTTCATTTCATCACAACAGATTTCTCTGTGTGAAATTTCGGGCCGCTCTCCCCAGAGAGAGCGCATCGCTACACTCCAGCGCCACCCATTTTTTTGTACTTTTTCCTGCGTGCACTTTTATTTGTTTTTCCCATTGAAATGGGTTTTTCTACAGAATTTTGCCAGGAACATCCCTTTTGTTGCTGTGGGTTCTTTTACGTGTGCTAAGTGCATGCTGCACACAGGACCTCGGTTTATTGTCTCATCCGAATGACTAGCGTCCAGACCACCACTTAAGGTCTAGTGGAGGGAGAGAAAATATTGGCGGCTGAGCCATGATTCGAACCAGCGCGCTCTGATTCTCTCGCTTCCTAGGCGGACGCGTTACCTCTAGGCCATCACTCCACCTGTGTGGGTAAAGATCTGTGTTGGGAAATTATCTACACTTACACACACACACACACACACATGAAGTATCATGTAAATCAAAGGGACAAATGGAGCACAGTCAAAGTGCTTCTGTGCAAGCCATGTTTGTTCCACCAAGCAGGGATCAGCAAGAGTTGTTCCCCTTTGCTCGTTGTCCATGCACAAAGCACAGCTAAAGCATATATGATACTACAACACACACACACACACACAATCACACATACACACACACGCAAGCACACGCATACACACAAGCAAGCACAACGACATCAAAAACAAAAATTCACTGAGAATAACAATTATAATGCTTCATGTGTCAATAGGAGGAAGAGTCCCCCCCCCCCCACCCCTGCCCCTCCAACGCACACACACACACCCTCCACTGACTTCTCTTTCATAAACTGCTTCACTGCAGATTCCACGCCCGAATAGCGACAGGTATCCAAGGGGTCAGAACCCTTCTTGTTCCTGGCGTCAGGGTAGGCTCCCTTGCTGATCAGCATGCAAGCCATGCGGATGCGACTCCTCAGTTCCAGCTGCCCTCTCATTGTCTGCAAACGACAGAGAATTATATACCTATATATATATATATATATATATATATATAGTCAGTCGTGTCCGACTATGACCATCAGAACAGCAGAGGAGGCAACTGCTGTTCCGACTATTTGGGCTAGAATTTGATTACTGTGGAGAGTGTCTTGCCCAAGTTACATCCCCACTCTCTCGGCCAAGAGGGTTTTACGACAGTCGGCGTTGGGATGGTTCCCAAAAGGCCAACTAGCCCCCAAGGCTGCAGCACTAAGAGCCAGTGCAATTTTGCCTCCTAGTTTGAGAGGATAAAAATACCACTACTACTGCTACTGCTGCTGCTGCTGCTAACAATATAGATGATAATGATAACAAAAAAAACAAAAATTCACTGAGAATAATAATTATGATGCTTCATGTGTCAATAGGAAGAAGGCAAAGAAGAGGAAGAACAACAACAACAAAAATGATGATGATGATGGTGATGAGGATGATGATGATGATGATGATGAGGAGGAGGAGGAGGAGGAGGAGGAGGAGGAGATCATTAATACAAGAGTTCACAGAGAATGGTGATGATGATGGTAATAATAATATGATATGATGATCAATATGCTTATCTACTGAGTGTATGGCCTTACAGTTTAGGAGCAAACACACCCATTCAAATCACTATTTCGTGCAATCTGTTCGTACCTCCCTCTCCAACTACTCCCCATGCCCCGCACACAAATATAGAAACGTCTTGATCTTGTTACATTAATGTACAGGAAATTACAAATAATCTTGGCAGATAAATATTACTGAAAAAAAACCAACAACACACACAAAACCGACAAGAAAAACTGACACTTTAATATCAAAGTTTAGTTGAATGTCTGGATGTCAATTCTATGACAATGTTTAGTCACAGTATGACTATCATTTTTTTTTTGGTCTACCCTATAACTGTAATTATAGCATGTGTGTGTGTGTGTGTGTGTGTGTGTGTGTTTAATGTACTATGCTAAGTAAAAGCCACAACTTGTTCTTCTTTTCCCTCAACTCTAGGAAGAGTCACTGGGGCCCCCACACAGAATAACTGGTCACCAGGTTCCTCCAGGTCTGATGGAGATTTTTGTATTTTTTGTATTTCTTTTTATCACAACACATTTCTCTGTGTGAAATTCGGGCTGCTCTCCCCAGGGAGAACGCGTCGCTATATTACAGCGCCACCCATTTTTTTTGGTATATTTTCCAGCGTGCAGTTTTATTTGTTTTTTTTTATCGCAGTGGATTTTTCTACAGAATTTTGCCAGGAACAACCCTTTTGTTGCCGAGGGTTCTTTTACATGCACTAAGTGTGTGCTGCACACGGGACCGCGGTTTATCGTCTCATCCAAATGACTAGCGTCCAGACCACCACTCAAGGTCTAGTGGAGGGGGAGAAAATATCGGCGGCTGAGCTGTGATTTGAACCAGCGCGCTCAGATTCTCTCACTTCCTAGGCGGACGCGTTACCTCTAGGCCATCACTCCACTGATTATGTGTCAAAGACTGGGTCTGTGCAAACTGGTTCTGCTGTCCATTCTGCATTGTTGTCAGTTCATTGCTGTAGTTGTAGTTGTTTTCTGTCTTCCCCACAACACAACAGAAGAATAGTTAAATCGGACACGGCGGGCGCAACAGCCGAGTGGTTAAAGCGTTGGGCTTTCTTCTTCTTCTGCGTTCGTGGGCTGCAACTCCCACGTTCACTCGTATGCACACGAGTGGGCTTTTACGTGTATGACTGTTTTTACCCCGCCGTGTAGGCAGCCATACTCCGCTTTCAGGGGCGTGCATGCTGGGTATGTTCTTGTTTCCATAACCCACCGAACGCTGACATGGATTACAGGATCTTTAACGTGCGTATCTGATCTTCTGCTTGCGTATACACACGAAGAGGTTTAAGGCACTAGCAGGTCTGCACACATGTTGACCTGGGAGATCGGAAAAATCTCCACCCTTTACCCACCAGGCTCCGTTACCGTGATTCGAACCCGGGATCCTCAGATTGAAGGTCCAACGCTTTAACCACTCGGCTTTTGCGCCCGTCGTTGGGCTTTCAATCTGAGGATCCTGGGTTCGAATCTTGGTAACGCGCCTGGTGGGTAAAGGGCGAAGATTTTTTTCCACCAATCTCCCAGGTCAACACATGTGCAGACCTGCTTGTGCCTGAACCCCCTTTGTGTGTATACGCAAGCAGAAGATCAAATACGCATGTTAAAGATCCTGTTAGGAATCCATGTCAGCATTCCGTGGGTTATGGAAACAAGGACATACCCAGCATGTGCACTTTGGAAAACGGAGTATGGCTGCCTACATGGCCAGGTTAAAAACGGTCATACACGTAAATGCCCACTTGTGTAATATATGGAGTGAACGTGGGGGAGTTGCAGCCCATGAACGAAGAAGAAGAAGAAAGATGACAGAGCCCGTCAGTCAAGCAGGTGTAAAGGGAAGCTGGTTACATCAGGGTTATCCACCCTGGCCCCAATAGCCAGGTGAAGAGGGGTGTCTCCGTCACTGTCCTTCACGTTGACGGCCGCACCTGTTCGATCCACACACATACACACACACATCCACACAAGCATCCACACACACACGCATCCACAAGCATCCACACACACACGCATCCACACACATCCACGCACACACACACACATCCATGCAAGCATCCACACACACACACATCCACACACACACGCATCCACACACACACATCCACACGCACACATCCACACACAATTTAAAAGAATGTCAATTCACCTGTTGTACAAGTAAACAAGCAATGAACTCTCAAGTGCATGACTACCAATTTATATATATATATATATATATGATGCAGCAACCGTAAACCTAGATAAAGTCAGAATTTATCATTTTTTACATTTGTGCATTTTCACAAAATTAAAAAATCACAGACTAACATACAAAAAAACAGAACTGATCTATATAACATAGCTTTTTCCCTGGAATTTTTTCAAAGTTGGGGTGCCCGAAAAGAACCAATAGAGAAACTGGCTCATAAAAAAAAAATCATAGATACATTTACCTGTTTATAACTTTAGAACGAGAATTATCATGAACATGTATGTGGTGTCAAAAGATTCAGATGTATGCAAACTCTAAATTTCTAGATGAAAAAAGCACAGGAAATTTAATATTTTCTCTCTGTACTAAAAAAACCATCAAGAATGGCGAGTGGAGGAGTGATGTCATGCCACGAGAGAGCAGATTCAGCGGCAACAGTGAATGTTCAAATGAGATACAGAGGCTGCATCTGAGTTTGAACAAAAAAAGCCTTTGGTGTCAGTACGAGGGGGACTGTCTAAATGCCGCAAACCATCCAAACAGAGAGACAGGACAGTTGCACGTTAACCCTTTGACTTCCGAAACTACTTGTGATTCTTTGCAAAATAATCACCAATATCTATGAAAAAGAAACAAAAAAATAAAACAAAAAAAAAACCCCACAAAAATTAAAATCATGCTCAAAAGCATGTAAAAATGTTTGCTTGAAGGAAAATGAATGGAAAATATGATTATCATAAATTCAATGTTGATAGGAGGAGATAACTCCCAATCAGGGGAAGATAACTCGGATTTTTAGAAATAAAATACGTACAATATTTTGAAGAGAAGAAAATTCAAGTGTGTTTATTCCATGATGGAAATAGTGCTAAAATATTAGCAAATGTATTAGACACAATAAGCAAGTGCAGTTATGTTATTTCCCACACTATCATGTTGTTTTAAACATCACTTTTCATGACCACTCACACACACACCCACACACATCCTCCCACCCAAACACCCACAAACATTATCACACAATCTTGCAACACAAAAACTCACTGTTAACAATATTTCAGCTTGAAGATTTCATCTGGAGGGTTTCACTGTAGATGATAACCCCAAACTGAAGGTTTCGATCTAAAATATATGTTTTTTTTCTATACCCACTTCTGACACGACCCTGTCCCTTCCTGTTGATGTACCATGTAGCATGTAATCATCATCAAAATAACCAGAATCACTTCAGCTGATCAACAGCAACATTACTTTCGTTGTCTATCACGTTTTTGTAGTTGCTATTGTCGACGTTGTGCGGAAAATCAAACAAAATTCCAGCCACCTCCTCTGTACTGTACAGTCTGGCAGCCATGTTGACACTCTCAACAGCTTTTTGATTTATGAAACGCAAAAAAAAACTGCACCAAAATCGAGCCAAAACTTGCCGAGAAATTGCTTCAAACACTCAACAAGGCAGTCGCCATTTGCAAGGGAGGTCAGCGTGTGCAAAGGAGTGGCTGGACACCTGATGATGCAGTTACCCCTAAACTGCGGATATATCGCTGGTCGGAAGTGAAAGGCTAAAGACCACGGCTACACACCCAGGTCCAGTAGAACCTCCATGGATTGGATGTGTCCCTTCCAACAGGCCATCAGGAGGGGAGTCAGGCCGTTGTGGCCTCTCTTGTCCACCTCCGCACTGCCCTGGGACACACACACACACATGTATATACATACAGGCGCACACACACACACACACATATATATACATACATGCGCACACACACACACATGTATATACATACATGTGCACACACACACACACACACACACACATGTATACACTCACATGTATACACACACACACACACACACACGTACACACATGTATACACTCACACGCACACACATGCATGCACAGATACATACACAAACCCGCACACACACACATGCACACACACACGCGCGCGCACACACACACACACACACACATGCAAGCAAAGACACATGTACACACGCATCCACACACACACACACACACACCAGAAAACCAGAGCACTGCCTTCCCGAGTCTGCCTTGCCTGGCTGCAGCTCTCTTCTGCTAATACCTTCAACCTGTCTTCACCTTCTCTAACACCACCTCACCACCCCGTCACATGCCCTTAGTACAAAATATTGCAAAAACATACAGTGTTTATGTGGAAAAGAAGTAAAAGTCTACCACATTCTTGTCAAGTGTCCCAGAATAAGCCAACTCGTCTGTAAAAAGCGCAATGACCAGTTTCCACAGAACACGTATTTGTCTGTAGAAAGATGTTTTGAATAATTATCTATTACTCCGACAATTTTCTGAATGTTTGAATCAAAGTCCAGTTGGTATCTACCTTTGATTGATTATGTTTTTGTTATAATAGGCATGCTTTATCGTGTTATAGGAATGTTTGAGATAGTTATACTTTACCATCAGTCTGTTCAATCTTTCGCAGCTCTCTCTTTTAACCTGTGACGCTTTTTTAGGTTTCCTTCCCTGTCTGTGTCATCCCACCATCTCTTTCCATCACCCCCAACCCGCATGTGCACGCATACACATACTACATCCCCCCCCGTCTAATATCACTCAACAGTGAAAGACGTTAAATTAAAGAAAGAAACACACACACACACATCACAAAGACTGCATGGCAGCTAAACCCCCCCCTCCCCGAAAATCATGGGATCTACCCACAACAGGGTGACTGACCACTTTGACCAGCAGTTTGATGCAGTCCACATGGTCATTGTTGGCAGCGATGTGCAAAGCCGAGTACTGACCGTCCAGCAGTTTGTCCACTTGGCCCGAGTCTCGCTGCAAGATGCGCTCCGTGGCACTGCACACACACACACAGGCAGAACAGAATAGACTGGATGTGCCGTTCAGCTCTTCGCCTGGTCATTGCTCTAACGACAAAGTCTCATTAAAACGGTTTTCACATTCCTACATAATGGAGTCTCCCATCGGACCGACGGATGAGTAGGCAGGCAGGCTTATCTGTCGGTGTGTGTCCTCACATGGGAGAAGAGGCCGATTCTGGATGCACAGCACTTCCCACAGGTGTTGCAAGGGAAAACTGTCTGACCAGCACAGGTGACTTTTTTTTTTTTTAGTGAAGAGGAGTTGTGCAGTCCCTTCCCCACTCTCTCGCCTACCGACGCTCACAGTCCCACAGGTGCAGATACTGCCACGTGTAGGACAGCCTCGGCAGGTGCAGGTTTTTTTCTTTGGAGTTCCGTCTCCTAGGAGGACTTCCAGCCAAGGATAAGAGCTCCCCCTGCCCTTTGGTCATCCTCTTCCGCCTTCACAGCTGTTGGGAAAGGTTTCCTCCTCCGCCTGTTCCATCGTTGGGAGACTTTACATGCGGCAGATAGTACTGGGTTACAAGGTACCAGTAGCAAGGGTTATGCCCCTGACCTGACTTTTAACACAGCATTTACATAGGCATTTATAAACCACACAAAAAAGGGAGCTAATTTCTACAGTATTTCCGGATATATAACTGGGAGGAAAAACAGGAAATGTTCTGCGGTTTTTATTTTCCCTGCATCAATATGGGACTGAAGCCTGCTGAGACTGTTGTATTTCTGGATGCAGTCACTCGTAATTCGGCGGAAAAACAGTATATTTTCTGCATTTTTCCCCCGCCATCGATACGGCAAGGAAACCTGCTGTGTAAACTCCACAGGACTGAATGGGTTAATAAAGTCACTGGGTTAACCTGACGGTGTGAGACAGAATGGGTTAATAAAGTCACTGGGTTAACCTGATGGTGTGAGAAAGAATGGGTTAATAAAGTCACTGAATGGGTTAATAAAGTCACTGGGTTAACCTGACGGTGTGAGACAGAATGGGTTAATAAAGTCACTGGGTTAACCTGACGGTGTGAGACAGAATGGGTTAATAAGGCCACTGGGTTAACCTGATGGTGGGAGACAGAATGGGTTAATAAAGTCACTGGGTTAACCTGACGGTGTGAGACAGAATGGGTTAATAAAGTCACTGGGTTAACCTGACGGTGTGAGACAGAATGGGTTAATAAAGTCACTGGGTTAACCTGACGGTGTGAGACAGAATGAGTTAATAAAGTCACTGTGTCTATCATTTGTTCTGGCATAGAAATTTCTTTCTTCAGTTCTGGTTTTTACCTGGATTCACCCCTCACGATGGGAACTCACGTGAACCACCTGTGTAAAGTATTTTACTTTCAGCTTTGTAAGATAAGTAAAATCTGCCCCTTCCTGTCTGTTGATGCCGCCAACAAACTTGCTGCTGTCTCCAGTTTATTGCAATTCTCTCTTTGCTGGCCTTCCCAGTGATAAACTCTACAAGCTCCTGAAAATACAGAATAGTGCAGCTCAACTCATCCTTAAAAAGTCGAGGAGAGAGTGCTACTGCTCTCCTGCAGACACTTCATTGGTTGCCTGTTCAAGCCAGAATTGAATATAAAGTTGCCTGTCTATTCTTTCAGTGTCTGAATTGTGATACCACACCCTCATATCTTTCTGAGCTTGTTAACCCATACTTGCCAAACAGAACGTTGAGATCTCTTGATTCCTCCCAGCTAACTGTTCCCCGATACTTCCTTAACTCCTGTGGAAAGAGGTCATTTTCCGTCTTCGGCCCAACAACTTGGAATTCTCTGCCTACTGCTCTCAGACAAACAACTCATCTATCTACCTTTAAAACAAATCTTAAAACTTATCTCTTTAAAAAAAACCCAACAAACTTGTCATAACTCAAATCTATGGCATGCAAATTACAATTATGCTCCTTTTTACAAGTATGTATTTTAAGTGAAAATTGTTATCTCAGCCATTTAATTATGTTTGTGTGTGTGAGTGCGTGTGTTGGAGTGTAACAGTTGTAGTATTGAGAATATGTTACTTTGTGGGTTTTGTGCATTGTGTTTTATCATCTTAATGATTCTGTTTTATGTTTCAACGACTTTTTAAGTGCTTTCTTGTTTCACTTTAGGTACTGGAATATAAAGCGCTTAGAGCCTGCTTAAGCTTGAATGATAGCGCTTTTTAAAAATAAAATATCATCAAAATATCATTATCATTACTGTATTAATGTGATCATGTGGGACAGAACGGGTTAATAAAGTCACTGAACATGTGAGACAGAACGGGTTAATAAAGTCACTGAGCGTGTGGGACAGAACAGGTTAATAAAGTCACTGAGCGTGTGGGACAGAACGGGTTAATAAAGTCACTGAGCATGTGGGACAGAATGGGTTAATAAAGTCACTGAGCATGTGGGACAGAATGGGTTAATAAAGTCACTGAGCGTGTGGGACAGAACGGGTTAACAAAGTCACTGAGCATGTGGGACAGAATGGGTTAATAAAGTCACTGAGCGTGAGAGACAGAATGGGTTAATAAAGTCACTGAGCATGTGGGACAGAATGGGTTAATAAAGTCACTGAGCATGTGGGACAGAACGGGTTAATAAACTCACTGAGCGTGTGGGACAGAATGGGTTAATAAAGTCAGTGAGCATGTGGGACAGAACGGGTAACACAGGACTCACTGAGCGTGTGAGACAGAACGGGTTAATAATGTCACTGAGCGTGTGGGACAGAACGGGTTAATAAAGTCACTCAGCGTGTGAGACAGAACAGGTTAATAAATTCACTGAGCATGTGGGACAGAACGGGTTAATAAAGTCACTGAGCATGTGGGACAGAACGGGTTAATAAAGTCACTGAGCGTGTGGGACAGAACGGGTTAATAAAGTCACTGAGCGTGTGGGACAGAACGGGTTAATAAAGTCACTGAGCATGTGGGACAGAATGGGTTAATAAAGTCACTGAGCATGTGGGACAGAATGGGTTAATAAAGTCACTGAGCGTGTGGGACAGAACGGGTTAACAAAGTCACTGAGCATGTGGGACAGAATGGGTTAATAAAGTCACTGAGCGTGAGAGACAGAATGGGTTAATAAAGTCACTGAGCATGTGGGACAGAATGGGTTAATAAAGTCACTGAGCATGTGGGACAGAACGGGTTAATAAACTCACTGAGCGTGTGGGACAGAATGGGTTAACAAAGTCACTGAGCATGTGGGACAGAACGGGTTAACAAAGTCACTGAGCATGTGGGACAGAACGGGTTAACAAAGTCACTGAGCATGTGAGACAGAACGGGTTAATAAAGTCACTCAGCGTGTGAGACAGAACAGGTTAATAAAGTCACTGAGCATGTGAGACAGAACAGGTTAATAAAGTCACTGAGCATGTGGGACAGAACGGGTTAATAAAGTCACTGAGCGTGTGGGACAGAACGGGTTAATAAAGTCACTGAGCATGTGGGACAGAACGGGTTAATAAAGTCACTGAGCGTGTGGGACAGAACGGGTTAATAAAGTCACTGAGCGTGTGGGACAGAATGGGTTAACAAAGTCACTAAGCATGTGGGACAGAACGGGTTACGCAGGACTCACTGGAGGAAGGTGGCAGAATGGTTAAGACACACAGCTGCCAATATAGACAGTCCGTGAGGGTCAAGGTTCGAATCCCGCTCTCGCCCTTTCTCCCAAGTTTGACTGGAAAATCAAACTGAGCGTCTAGTCTTTCGGATGAGACGATAAACCGAGGTCCCGTGTGCAGCACGCACTAAGCGCACTGAAAAAGAACCCATGGCAACGAGAGTGTTGTCCTCTGGCAAAATTACGTAAAAAAGAAATCCACTTTCATAGGTACACAAACATGTAAGCATGCACTCAAGGCCTGACTAAGCTCGTTGGGTTATGCTGCTGGTCAGGCATCTGCTCAACAGATGCAGTGTAGCGTGTATGGATTTGTCCGAACGCGGTGACGCCTCCTTGAGAAAGTTTCAGTTTCAGTTTCAGTAGCTCAAGGAGGCGTCACTGCCTTCGGACAAATCCATATACGCTACACCACATCTGCCAAGCAGATGCCTGACCAGCAGCGTAACCCAACGCACTTAGCCAGGCCTTGAGAAAAAAAAAGAAAAAAAAGAAAAAGATAAGCGTACATAAATAAATAAATAATAATTATGATATAAAAAAAAAGAAGGTAGTAGTAATGAAAATAATAATAAAACAATGATAATAATAATAAATAAATAATTAAATAAACAAGACAACAATGATGATAAATAAGCAAATAAATGTAAGACATGAAGACACACATTCACACATACACCCACACATGCATAACAGATATGCACCAAACACGCAGTTTCACAGATATGAAAGCACAGTCAAATACATATGAACGTACATGAGCTCCAACACACACACACACACACACACACACACACACACATTGCCCTGCACCTCCTCTACCCCCCTACTCCACACACTCATTTCTAGTCTATGTATCGCAGCTTCCACGGCACACACACACACACACACACACACACAAACACGCACACACTTGAGAAAGTGAAAGTGAAAGTGAAAGTGAAACAGGACTGACTGAGCATTTCCCTTCAGTGCGGCCTGGTGCAGAGTGTTGAAGCCTTTCTTGTTCTGGGCCTGAACGTCGATGGTCTTGGCGCGGAGCAACATGTCGACGGCGTCAGCGTTGTCACGGTCGATGGCGTCGTGGAGAGGGGTGTCTCCGTACTGGTCCTGGACACACACACACACACACACACACACACACACACACACACAGAGACACAGACATACATATTTGTTCGTTCTTTAGTTTGTCTTTTCACTGTAAGTGATATCAGACGAGGGTAGGAAAAACATCGAGTGGGAGGAGAGGGAGGGGTGGTGGGGGAATTACTGTGTGAGTAAGTGAAAGTGTGTGTGTGTGTGTGTGTGTGTGTGTGTGTGTGTGTGTGTGTGTGTGTGTGTGTGTTAAATATAGAAAATGATTGATTTAAGTTTTGTTAAAAAAAACCCATAACAAAACCAAACAAAAAAACAACACAATATAACATATTTCTAATGAAAAACTAACAACTATAACAACGAACCCAACTGGACTGTTTAACAAGGAGTTGAAAAAGTCATACATTAGCAATGGACTGCTGAAGATCGTCAACACTGAAGATGATTTCAGTTCAGGGATTTGAGACTTTAACAGATAGCAAGTTGGTATATGCACATGCACACACAGTCGTGTCCCCACTATGACCATCACAACAGCAGAGGAGGTAACTGCTGTCCTGGCTATTTGGGCTAGAATTGGATCATAGTGGAGAGTGCCTTGCCCCAAGTTACATCCCCACTCTCTCGGCCAAGAGGGTTTTAGGACAGTCAGTGTTGGGATGGTTCCCAAAGGCCAACTAGCACCCAAGGTTGTAGCACTAAGAAACACACACACACACACACACACACACACACACACACACACAAAAATACACAGACACACATACACACACAAAAACACACAGACAGACACACACACACACACACACGGACAAACACATACACACCCAAATATACATAGACAGACAGACAGACAGACACACACACACACACACACACAAACACACTCAAATATACAAACACCCGCACACACAAAAACAAACACACAGATGCACACACACAGATACACAGACTCACATGCACACACAAAAACAGACAGACAGACACACACACACAAACACATATACACAAGCACAAACACACACGTACACACACACACATTCACACTGATACACAAACACACACACAGATACAGACACACACACATGCACACACACACACACACACACAAATGCACACACACACACACACGCACACGTCAATCAACCTGTGACCCCTTTTAGGGCATGGTGGATTTCAGAAAACAACATTATCAGAAACACAACTCAAATGATGTGTGAACTTATAAATATATTTTATTTCAGCAGATTTGGACTCAGTGGATGCCGTTCAACCAGCCTGTGAAGCTTGTAGTTCTGTGCCCTCAGCTGAAGAAACCGGACTTCAGTGAAAATTGACTGCATTTTAATTACAACTTCTAAAGACATGCAAAGGCTACTGTTGCTTTTATCTTCATATTTTTTACAGCTTTTGGTAGTTACTTAAGTTTATTCATGGACGGTCTACAAACGCCACGCCAAAAAGCTGAACCACTTCCACACCACCAGCCTCAGAAAACTTCTCGGCATAAAGTGGCAAGAGAAGATCCCTGACACAGAGGTGCTCACTCGTGCAAACTTGTCCAGCATCTACATTATCTTGATGCAGGCCCAGCTGCGATGGGCAGGCCATGTAGTTCGCATGCCAGACCACCAGCTCCCCAAGAAACTGCTGTACGGCGAACTCCAACATGGCAAGCGCTCCCATGGAGGCCAAAAGAAGCGCTTCAAAGACACTCTGAAAGCTTCTCTGAAGGCCTTCAACATCAGCCATGACACATGGGAGCTGAATGCAATGGACAGACCAAAGTGGCGTTCAGCTGTCCACAAAGGCACCAAATCCTGTGAGGCCAACAGAATCGCTGCAGCAGAGCAACGCAGACAGGCCAGGAAAAGCAGCGCCAGCAAGTCCCCGACAGCCGCCACCATCCCCTGCCCACACTGCGTCAGAACCTTCCAGGCGCGGATTGGCCTGACCAGTCATCTGTGCACCCACAGAGCCCAACCCACCCACCCCCAGGATGACTAGATGGTCCTCGTCGATCCCGACGGATGAACCACACAAGTTTATTTTACAAGGAGTGGATGCCAGGACACCAAGAGAGACTACAAAATACAGAATACTTCATCATCTCAACAAGAGAAATTCATATGTGGTGTAAAACAGAAGAACAACACAGCCATTCAACATCTATATAGATAAACCATATTAAGATGTGAACCTAGGGCAAACCGTCACTACAATCAACAATCACAGCAGACAACAACAACAAAAACCCTTAAAAAGTAATTTAGAGCAAACCATACATACACTATCACAGCCATACACACATGCAGTAATAATCACAGTTAAAGGATAGACATTACAGTATACTAAAAGTTGACATAGGCATATATAATAGCAGTGTGCAATTTAGAGTATTTTGAGTTAGGATGTCATATTCCACACATATACACGCTGGCATTAATTCCAGTCATACATAATTTTCTTATCTATCTATCTATCTATCTATATATATATATATTTGTTGTTGTTGTTTCTGCTTGCAAGCGTATCCGTTTCCCAACAAAAGTGAGATTTTTTTCTCAAGAATTTTGCCAGGGACAATCCTCTCCTTGCTGTGGGTTCTTTTATGCGCGCTAAGTGCATGTACGCTGCTCGCACGTGGCACCTTGGTTCATCGCCTCATCCGAAGGACTAGCGTCCAGACCACCCCTAAAGGTCTAGTAGGGAGGAAATACTGGGGATTCGATCCCATGCACCGAGATTCTCTCGTTACCACTAGGTCGCCACACGCTACAGCTGAGTGGACCAGCAATTCAATATTAATAATAATAATAATGATAATAATAATAATAATACATAGTTTTTCTATGGCGCGATACCCAGTACCAATGCTGCTTAAAGCGCCTTACATCATAGTTGACTATAAACATGCCTTAAAAAAAACCCAACATATCAACCGCTACCTGACAATGGAAAACATCCAGTGTGTTCATATGAATGCAAAAGCACACTAAAGATTATAAAAGCTATGAAATAAATATGGCTTAGATTAAAACAAAATGCATTCCACAGAACACCCCCCCCACACACACACAGACATGCACACGCACACACACACACACACACACACAAATGTCCCTCCCTTACAGACACACACACACTGACATTAAATATAAACTGCACTAAAAACAAAATTGCATAAGCATTAAAATATTTCTTACTTTCTAACACAGAATTCCGTTCGGACATACTAACATGCCTACACACTTACACACGCGTACCAGAGCACTGTAACCTCATGCACAAACGCATGCACGCACACACGCACGCACTTCTAACTCAATATTAGAAGTCGATATATTAGACGATGCCTCAAGGGTCTTAAAGAATCGTTGTGTCATCAAAGGACATACAGCGAAGGACTATGGTAAAAACAACGACAGAGACTGATAGCCCAAGTCATGTTTTGTAAAAAAAAGAAAAAAAAAAAAAAAAGAAACAAAAGAGGCAAGGCCTTCAAGACTCACTTGTGATAAATTAAGTCCCCTAGCATTAATTACAGAGTAATTTCCCTTTTTTACTATCTGCACCAAAACGTTTGCAAAATAAAAAAAAAATTCCATGCTTAGCAAAAGAAGTTCCTGTGTGAACAAAAAATGATAATAATGACTCCTCTTGTTGTTGTGTCAGAATAAGAGGTCAAAGTGCCAAGTTTAGAGAATACAAAAAATATAAATATAACAGTAAATGCAGTTTGCATATAATTTGGCTTCTTTTTTATTTTTTTGTGCCATTCCCAGAGGTGCAATATTGTTTTAAACAAGATGACTGGAAAGAACTGAATTTTTCCTATTTTTATGCCAAATTTGGTGTCAACTGACAAAGTATTTGCAGAGAAAATGTCAATGTTAAAGTTTACCACGGACACACAGACACACGGACACACACACACACACACACAGACAACCGAACACCGGGTTAAAACATAGACTCACTTTGTTTACACAAGTGAGTCAAAAAAAGAAAAGATGGAATGTACCAGAACTGGGTACATGACTTTATGAACGAATGGAAAAAAAAGAAAAAAAAAAAAAGAGTAACCTTGGCGTTGACGTCCGCCCCTTTCTGTATCAGCGCTTTGATGGCCTCTGGCAAGTTGTGGTAGGCCGCCAGGTGGACAGGGTTACGGTCCTTGGCGTTGCGCACGTTAGGGTTAGCTCCCTTCTCCAGCAGGTACAAAGCAATCTGCTCTTTCTTCCTGTCAGTGAGAATCAGGATTGTATGATATGAGACCCCCGAAAACGGAGTATGGCTGCCTACATGGCGGGGTAAAAAAGGTCATACATGTAAAAGTCCACTCATGTACATTCAAGTGAATGTGGTGGCCCAAAGGTAATGTGTCCGCCTAGGAAGCGAGAGAATCTGAGCGCGCTGGTTCGAATCACGGCTCAGCCGCCGATATTTTCTCCCCCTCCACTAGACCTTGAGCGGTGGTCTGGACGCTAGTCATTTGAATGAGACGATAAACCGAGGTCCCGTGTGCAGCATGCACTTAGCGCACGTAAAAGAACCCACAGCAACAAAAATGATGTTCCTGGCAAAATTATGTAGAAAAATCCACTTTGATAGGTAAAACAAATAAAACTGCACGCAGGCAAAAAAAAAGAAAAGAAAAAAAGGGTGGCGTTGTAGTGTAGCGACGCGCTCTCCCTGGGGAGAGCAGCCCAAATTTCACACAGAGAAATCTGTTGTGATAAAAAGAAATACACATACAAAACCCATGAATGAAGAAGAAGAAGATATAAAATGAGAACACTGATGAGGGGAAATTGACACAGTGGATAGCTAGCTAAATAGATACCTAGATTGAAAGCTAACGAGCTAGATTGTTGGGTTTTCATGCTAACCTCCCGTTTGGAGAAACAAAATGGCCAACATGAGCATCAATGAGGAATTATCAAAACTCCCACCTCCCACCTCTTCAACTCCTCCAACACAAGTCATTGTGAAGGCTTTAGCCCTGCACCATTCCTCATGTGAAAACAACGACATCAGGAACTGCGAAGGGTGTGAGGGGGGTAAAAGAAGATCCTCGGACTCGAACCTGTGGACTATTGTTTCCTACCACTAGGCCACCCCCTCTCCAGTATACCATCCTGTCCCCTCCACCACCACGGCACCCACAACATCACTCAGAGCGATGTAGAGGGTAGGGGTGGGGTAAAAAAAAAAAAATCTTCAGACTCGAACCTGTGGACTATTGTTTCCTACCTCTCCACTATCCCATCCTGTCCCCTCCACCACCACGGCACCACCACCACTCAGAGCAATGCGGACAGTAGGGGTGGGGTTAAAATAAAAATCCCAGGACTATTGTTTGCTACCACTGAAGGGCGCAATAGCCGAGTGGTTAAAGAGTTGGACTTTCAATCTGAGGGTCCCGGGTTCGAATCATGGTGACGGCGCCTGGTGGGTAAAGGGTGGAGGTTTTTCCGATCTCCCAGGGCAACATATGTGCAGACCTGCTAGTGCCTGAACCCCCTTTGTGTGTATATGCAAGCAGAAGATCGAATACGCACGTTAAAGATCCTGTAATCCATGTCAGCGTTTGGTGGGTTATGGAAACAAGAACATACCCAGCATGCACACCCCTGAAAATGGAGTATGGCTGCCTACATGGCGGGGTAAAAACGGTCGTACACGTAAAAGCCCACTCGTGTGCATACGAGTGAACGCAGAAGAAGAAGAAGAGTTTGCTACCACTAATTCACCGACCTCTCGGCTATCCTGCGGGTCTGTAATGAACCATAACTGGCCTTTGGGAACCATCCCAACACCGACTGTCCTAAAACCCTCTTCGCCAAGAGCGGGGATGTAACTTGGGCAAGACACTCTCCACCATAATCACATTCTAGCTCAGATAGTCGGGACAGCAGTTACCTCCTCTGCTGTTCTGATGGTCAGAGTCGAACACGACTATACTAACTTCGTCATCTTATTTGTGTAACACGCTCCACAAGCGTATACGCAAAACGTGTGTGTGGATGTGCATGCATGTCTTTTGTGCATGTTTTATGCTGTTCTGGTGATCATAGTCAGACACACAAGTGGAGTGATGGCCTAGAGGTAATGTGTCCGCCTAGGAAGTGAGAGAATCTGAGCGTGCTGGTTCGAATCACGGCTCAGCCACTGATATTTTCTCCCCCTCCACTAGACCTTGAGTGGTGGTCTGGACGCTAGTCATTCGGATGAGACAATAAACCAAGGTCCCATGTGCAACATGCACTTAGCGCATGTAAAAGAACCCACGGCAACAAAAGGGTTGTTCCTGGCAAAATTCTGTAGAAAAATCCACTTCGATGGGAAAAACAAATAAAACTGCACGCAGGAAAAAAAAAAAAAAAAAGAAAAAAAAAAAGAAGGGTGGCGCTGTAGTGTAGCGACGCGCTCTCCCCGGGGTAGAGCAACCCGAATTTCACACAGAGAAATCTGTTGTGATGAAAAGAAGTACAAATACAATACAAATACAAATACGACTGCCTGTCAAACAACTGACCCCTCCAGCGCGGAGCCCAGCGGGGTGGTCCCCTTCTCCCCCATCTTGTTGATGTCCGCCCCCTGAGCCAGCAGGCAAGAGCACATGTCCTTTTGACCCTCGTGGCTGGCCATAATCAGCGGCGTCATCCCTTTGTGCACGCGGTTCACCTGCCGTGAGATGTACGGTGAGGCGCAAGTGTCAAAAGAAGGCGAACAAAAATTAAAAACAAAACAAAACAACTAACGAAAAGATACAGTTTTTTTTTTTTACGAAAGGTAAAAAAGGTAGAAAAAGATTCATTTCTCTATTATTTATTCACCCCTTATTCATTTATTTATTTTTTTCTCAAGGCCTGACTAAGCGCGTTGGGTTACGCTGCTGGTCAGGCATCTGCTTGGCAGATGTGGTGTTGCGTATATGGTTTTGTCCGAACGCAGTGACGCCTCCTTGAGCTACTGAAACTGAAACTGAAACCCATTTCTCTATTTCCCACCCACCTCCAAATCATGCACACAGAAAACAGAGTTTTCATCCGAAAACTAAAAAAACACAAAAAAACAAAAAAGAAAACAATGAAAAAAAGATGAAAAATAAACAGATCTAAAACACAAAACAAAACAGGTAGATATAAAATTATATCTATCTATCTATCAATATATATATATATATATATACATCCATCAAACAGGTACATATAAGATTTGATATACATATATTATAAGGATATTATCTAACTATCTATCTATCTATCTATTTATCTATATATATTTTTCTTTCCTTCTCAATGCCTGACTAAGCATGTTGGGTTACGCTGCTGGTCAGGCATCTGCTTGGCAGATGTGGTGTAGCGTATATGGATTTGTCCGAACGCAGTAACACCTCCTTGAGCTACTGATACTATCTATCTGTCTGTCTATCTATCAAGTGGAGTGATGGCCTAGAGGTAACGCGTCCACCTAGGAAGCGAGACAATCTGAGCACGCTGGCTCGAATCACGGCTCAGCCGCCGATATTTTCTCCCCCTACACTAGACCTTGAGTGGTGGTCTGGACGCTAGTCATTCGGATGAGATGATAAACCACGGTCCCATGTGCAGCATGCACTTAGCGCATGTAAAAGAACCCACGGCAACAAAAGTGTTGTTCCTGGCAAAATTATGTAGAAAAATCAACTTCGATAGGAAAAACAAATAAAACTGCATGCAGGAAAAAAAAAGAAAAAAAAAAGAAGAAAAAGGTGGCGCTGTAGTGTAGCGACGCGCTCTCCCAGGGGAGAGCAGCCCGAATTTCACACAGAGAAATCTGTTGTGATAAAAAGAAATACAAATACAAAATCAAACAAGTACAAATGCAAATCTATCTATAAACATATGAAAGACACAAAGAATGAGAAAGGCCAATCAATCAACACAGAAAGAAAATCAAAACGGACACGGGAAAGGAGAGAGAAAAGAGATAAACACCAAGTCAAGTCAGGTCAGGTCAGGTCAGGTCAGGTCAGGTCTTCTTCTGCGTTCGTGGGCTTCAACTCCCACGTTCACTCGTATATACACGAGTGGGCTTTTTAAATGTATGACCGTTTTTACCCCGCCATGTAGGCAGCCATACTCTGTTTTCGGGGGTGTGCATGCTCGGTATGTTCTTGTTTCCATAACCCACTGAGCGCTGACATGGATTACAGGATCTTTAACATGCGTACATGTATTTGATCTTATGCTTGCGCATACTCATGAAGGGGGTTCAGGCACTAGCAGATCTGCACATATGTTGACCTGGGAGATCGTAAAAATCTCCACCCTTTACCCACCAGGCGCCGTCACCGTGATTCGAACCCGAGACCCTCAGATCGAAAGTCCAACGCTTTAACCATTCGGCTATGGCGCCCGTCGGTCAAGTCAGGTCAGGTCAAGTCAGGTCAACAGACCTACCACACCCGGGTTCTCCTGACACAAGTCCCTGACGGTGGGGGCATCGTTCTTGGCGACAGCTCGCAGTAAGCGCTGCATGATGTCACCATCACCACCACCGCCGCCACCACTGCTGCTTTTACCTCCACTGCTGCCCCCAATCTCTCTCAGGTTCAACCCTGCCATCTGGGCGATGAATCTCATCATGTTGTGGTGAAGATCTGTTTGGGGAGGGTAAAAAAAAAGACGGAAAAAGAAATAGAAACCAGTTTCTTCACAGTCACGTTAACAAAGGAGAACAATTCAAACAACACACACACACACAGGAAAGAACCCCCTCCCCCCCCCCTCCCCCCGAAAAGGCAAACATTTTGAATCTCATTTAGTTGTGATGAAGTTCTGTGGGAAATAAAACAGCAGTTTCTTTAAAGTCACATCAGGAGAAATTTAAACAACAAACAAACAAACAACAATAATGCCCCAACCATTTTGAATCTAATTAAGTTTTGATGAACATTCGTTGAGAGGGTTGGTGGGGGGGTGGGGGGGGGGGGGGGGGGAAATAAAATTTTTTCATTGTAAAAGCAAAAAGATGAAAATCATATAATGAACAAAAACAAACAAACAACTAAAAAGCCCAACCATTTTGAACTTCATTCAGTCGTGGCGATGACCTCTTGGGGCAAGAAAAAAGAACAAAAGAAAGAAAGAAAAAAAAAATCTTTTTGTGTTTTGCATTTGATTTCTTTTCATCACAACAGATTTCTCTGTGTGAAATTCGGGCTACTCTCGCCAGGGAGAGCGCATCGCTACACTACAGCGCCACCCATATTTTTGTATTTTTTTCCTGTGTGCAATTTCATTTGTTTTTCCTATCGAAGTGGATTTTTCTACAGAATCTTGCCAGGAACAACCCTTTTGTTGCCGTGGGTTCTTTTACATGCGCTAAGTGCATGCTACACACAGGACCTCAGTTTATTGTCTCATCTGAATGACTAGCGTCCAGACCACCACTCAAGGTCTAGTGGAGGGGGAGAAAATATCGGTGGCTGAGCCATGATTCAAACCAGCGCGCTCAGATTCTCTCGCTTCCTAGGCGGACACGTTACCTCTAGGCCATCACTCCACATTCTCTTTAAAGACAGGAGAAGATTCAAATAGCAACACCAAAAAAACCACACACCCTTGTCCCCCCCAAAAAATCCTATTTAGAATCTCATTAAACTGAAGGTCTGTTGTGAATCTTTTTTTTAAGTAAAAGGAAAAAAAAATTCCATATTGTTCGAGAGATAAGCATTCAAACAAGAGCAACAACTATAACAACAACAAAAACCACCCCCAAAAAATAACACAAAAAATTTGTAATCTCATTAAGCTGTGATGGAGGTCTGTGGGGAATTAACACAAAAAACCAAAACTAAAAAAAAAAACCAACCTCAAACAATTGTTTTACAGCAATTTCCGAAAGGAAGGGAAGGAAGAAGGTTGTGTTGAATGTTCCATCACACATACTGGACATTGTAGATATCTGAGTACTCATTTTCACATTTTAATGTCATCATTGATTTAAGGAAAAAAAAAAAAAAAAAAAAAAAAAAGGGAAGGGCAGGGGGGTAGGGGCATGGGGGGGCGGGGGGGGGGGGGGGTGATATTCATCCAAATTCAAAACTGTGGACAGTTTCAGTTTCAGTAGCTCAAGGAGGCGTCACTGTGTTCGGACAAATCCATATATGCTTCACCACATCTGCTAAGCAGATGCCTGACCAGCAGTGTAACCCAACGAACATGCTTAACCAGGCCTTGAGGGGAAAAAAAAAAGGAAATAAAGAAAAAAAAGAAAGAAGAAAGAATGAATAAGGGAATAAATAAATGAATGCACAAATAAATAAATGAATAAATAAGAAAATGAATAAATATATATATAAATAAACAAATAAATAAATGATTGATGAATAAATAAATGAATGAATAGGAAATAAATGCACAGATAATAAATGAATAAATAAATGAAGAAAGAAAAAAAGAAAGAGATAAATAAATGAAAAAAATAAATACATAAATAAATGAACAAATAGGTTAATGAATAAATGAATAAAGAGATAAATCAATACACAGAGAAATAAATAAATGAATACATAAACAAATAGATAAATAAATAAATGAATTAACAGACAGATGAATAAATAAACAGACAGATATATAAATAAATGAAAAACTAAATAAAATGGAACACAAATCAGAACAGGCACCACTGAACACCACCGAAGTGACTCAGCAGCAGTGCAGGGTCTCCTCTGGTGTGTGGCCTCCTGGCAACCTAACATCGATGGTTCCCTGCGGACTGCTGACACTGGAACTGTGACGGACGAACCCGGGTGTGGCCGTGTATGTATGGGGGAATCTAAATGAGCGGCGTGGGAGTAATGCCACTGAAACGGTGCGGATGATAGGGCAGCAAAAAAAAAAAAAAAAAAAAGGAATGCATATAAATCAAAACAAAACCACCAACCTCTGGAGGCCTGGGGCAAAAAGAATAAGTAAATGAATAAATGAATAAATAAATGAATAAATAAATCACTAAACAAATAAATAAACAGATAAATGAATAAATAAACAAAAACAAAACAAGAGAGGCAAGGCCTTCAAGACTCACTTGTGACTGAGAGTAAAACACACAAGCTTTTTATGTATTGAGTATAATTTCAAAATGTAATGTTTAAGATGAGAAAGATCAGTTTAAAGCAAATTAAGTCCCCTAGCATTAATTAGAGTAATTTCCCTTTTTTACTATCTGCACCAAAACGTTTGCAAAATAAATAAAATGTCCATGCTTAGAAAAAGAAGTTCCTGTTTGAACAAAAAATGATAATAATGACTGCTCTTGTTGTTGGGTCAGAATATCAGATCAAAGTGCCAAGTTTAGAAAATACAAAAAATGTAAATATAACAGTAAATGCAGTTTGCATATAATTAGGCTTCTTTTTTTAATTTTTTTGTGCCCATCCCAGAGGTGCAATATTGTTTTAAACAAGATGACTAGAAAGAACTGAATTTTTCCTATTTTTATGCCAAATTTGGTGTCAACTGACAAAGTATTTGCAGAGAAAATGTCAATGTTAAAGTTTACCACGGACACACAGACACACACACAGACAACCGAACACCGGGTTAAAACATAGACTCACTTTGTTTACACAAGTGAGTCAAAATCCCCCCAAAACACCAGAACACACATACAAACCAAAAACAAAACAAACACCACCACCCACCCCCGTAGTCATCGCTGTCACCACTGGACGACGCGTCCGAGCGTCCAGAACCAGAACGGGAACTGGAACTGCTGCTGTCGGACTTGGCGATGGAATCGGCCGAGGTCCCCGCAGCCACAGGGATACAGCAGGCAGGGGAGTACATGCACGCTGTGTGGCCGAACAACACCACCACGTCACCGTCAGAGTCGATCTTGGTTACCTGTCCCACCTTACCCAACGTCTGCAACATGCACACACACACACACACAAAATCGTTAGATAAGGATGATTAACGACAGTCCCATAACCTTTTATGGCTATCGTGGGCAGTGAATCCATATCCACTGTGTCTAAGGATTCTATGTTATAAATGTATTCATGTTATAGCGAGTGATGGCCTAGAGGTAACGCGTCTGCCTAGGAAGCGAGAGAATCTGAGCGCGCTGGTTCGAATAACGACTCAGCCGCTGATATTTTCTCCCCCTCCACTAGACCTTGAGTGGTGGTCTGGGCGCTAGTCATTCGGATGAGACGATAAACCGAGGTCCCGTGTGCAGCATGCACTTAGCGCACGTAAAAGAACCCACAGCAACAAAAGGGTTGTTCCTGGCAAAATTCTGTAGAAAAAATCCACTTTAATAGGGAAAACAAATAAAACTGCATGCAGGAAAAAAAAAAAAAAAGGGTGGCGCTGTAGTGTAGCGACGCGCTCTCCCTAGGGAGAGCAGCCCGAATTTCACACAGAGAAATCTGTTGTTCTTTTCCACATTCTGTTCTCTCTCTCTCTCTCTCTCTTCCTTTCTTAGTCCCCTCCCCCCCCCCCCCCCCCGCACCCCCTCCCCTCCAACCTCAACCTCCCCCCTTTTCATTCGAATATACAGAAATGTCGATTTCTAATTAATAATAACAATCATCATTATGATAGAAATGATAATAATCCAAATAATAATAATAATATCATTTATTTTCAGTCTAATATCATCATGTTAGATGTATGATGGTCAGTCGTGTCAGAGGAGGCAACTGCTGTTCCGACTATTTGGGCTAGAATTTGATTATAGTGGAGAGTGTCTTGCCCAAGTACAACCCCACTCTCTCAGCCAAGAGGGTTTTAGGACAGTCAGCGTTGAGATGGTTCCCAAAGGCCAACTAGCCCACAAGGCTGCAGCACTAAGAGCCAGTGCAATTTTGCCTCCTAGTTTGAGAGTCATAGTCCTTCACAAAAGACTAAGCTGTAAATGGTTTCCCATTGACTGGAGAAACCATTGGTAATACAGCTCTCACTTTGCTGTTGGCCCAAATGTAAACTTATGTCAATCTGTGATATAAGCCGAGTGTTGGGCATCTTAGATGAACAGACTATAAATAAATAAAGGAAAGCCCATCTATTTCACCTGTTCCACTGAGGAAGACCAAGTCATGCGCTTGTTGAGAATCTTCACTTGCTCGACGTCAGACCGGATTCGAACCATGTCTCCTACCTTGAGCTCTGGTACCTGAGCATTGAGTGACATCTCATTATGGCATTCATGTTTTAATCCAGTTAACAGAGTGGGTGTACATGAAGGGCTTGGGTACAGGAAAGAGAGAGAGAAAGGGAGAGAGAGAGGGGGGGAGGGGGTATGAAAGAGACATTTAGAGAGAGAGAAAGGGAAGGAGAAAGAAAAGGAGAGAGAGAGAGAGAGGGGAGGGGCCAGGGGGGGAGAGAGAGACATTAAGAGAGAGAGAAAGGGAAAGAGAGAGAAAAGGAGAGAGAGGGAGGGGGGGGAGAGAGAAAGAGACATTGAGAGAGAGAAAGGGAGAGAGAGAGAAAAGGAGAGAGAGAGAGAGAGAGAGAGGGGAGGTGCCAGGGGGGGGGGAGAGAGAAAGAGACATTGAGAGAGAGAAAGGGAGAGAGAGAGAAAAGGAGAGAGAGAGAGAGAGAGAGAGGGGAGGTGCCAGGGGGGGGGGGAGAGAGAGAGACATTAAGAGAGAGAGAAAGGGAAAGAGAGAGAAAAGGAGAGAGAGGGAGGGGGGGAGAGAGAAAGAGACATTGAGAGAGAGAAAGGGAGAGAGAGGGAGACAGAGTGAGAAAGGGAAAGAGAGAGAAAAGGAGAGAGAGAGAGGGGGGGAGAGAGAGAGACATTGAGAGAGAGAAAGGGAGAGAGAGGGAGACAGAGAGAGAAAGGGAAAGAGAGAGGGGGAGAGAGAGAGGGGGGGGAAAGAGTGAGAGAGAGAGAGAGAGAGAGAGAGAGAGAGAGGGAGGGAAGGAGGGAGGGAAAAAGTGAGAGAAAGAGACAGAGACAGACACAAAGAGACAGAGACAGAGAATGGAAAAGATGCCCTGATCCCCAAGACAAACGTATGACTAAAGATTAATGCACTCTCATTTATGATACAACAATCTTCACATCATGACATGAAAATCTTCACTTTATATGATGCAACATTCTCTGCTACAATACAACTACCATCTACTTTATGATGCAGCAATAATATCCAACTTATGATACAACAATTTCTACTTTTTGACATAGCAATATCCAATTCATGATACAACAACATCCAATTCATGACAGAACAATGTCCACTTTATGACACAACAATGTCGAACAATGTCCACTTTATGTCACAACAATGTCCACTTCATGACACAACAATTTCCATTTTTTGTCACAACAATGTCCACTTTATGTCACAACAACAATGTTCACTTTATGTCACAACAATGTCCACTTTATGTCACAACAATGTCCACTTTATGACACAAAAATGTCCACTTTATGTCACAACAATGTCCACTTTATGTCACAACAACAATGTTCACTTTATGTCACAACAATGTTCACTTTATGTCACAACAATGTCCACTTTATGTCACAACAATGTCCACTTTATGACACAAAAATGTCCACTTTATGTCACAACAATGTTCACTTTATGACACAACAATGTCTACTTTATGTCACAACAATGTCCACTTTATGACACAACAACAATGTCCACTTCATGACACAACAATGTCCACTTTATGACACAACAATGTCCACTTTATGACACAACAATGTCCACTTTATGACACAACAATCTCCCCTTTGTGACACAACAATGTCCACTGCATGACAGAACAATGTCCACTGCATGACAGAACAATGTCCACTTTATGACACAACAATGTCCACTTTATGACACAACAACAATGTCCACTTCATGACACAACAATGTCCACTTCATGACACAACAATGTCCACTTTATGACACAACAATGTCCACTTCATGACACAACAATGTCCACTTTATGACACAACAATGTCCACTTCATGACACAACAATGTCCACTTCATGACACAACAATGTCCACTTTATGACAGAACAATATCCACTGCATGACAGAACAATGTCCACTTTATGACACAACAACAATGTCCACTTCATGTCACAACAATGTCCACTTCATGACACAACAATGTCCACTTTATGACACAACAATGTCCACTGCATGACAGAACAATGTCCACTGCATGACAGAACAATGTCCACTGCATGTCACAACAATGTCCACTTTATGTCACAACAATATTCACTGCATGACAGAACAATGTCCACTTTATGACACAACAACAATGTCCACTTCATGACACAACAATGTCCACTTTATGACACAACAACAATGTCCACTTCATGACACAACAATGTCCACTTTATGACACAACAACAATGTCCACTTCATGACACAACAATGTCCACTTTATGACACAACAACAATGTCCACTTCATGACACAACAATGTCCACTTTATGACACAACAATGTCCACTTTATGACACAACAATGTCCACTTTATGACACAACAACAATGTCCACTTCATGACACAACAATGTCCACTTTATGACACAACAACAATGTCCACTTCATGACACAACAATGTCCACTTTATGACACAACAACAATGTCCACTTCATGACACAACAATGTCCACTTTATGACACAACAACAATGTCCACTTCATGACACAACAATGTCCACTTTATGACACAACAACAATGTCCACTTCATGACACAACAATGTCCACTTTATGACACAACAATGTCCACTTCATGACACAACAATGTCCACTTTATCACACAACAACAATGTCCACTTTATGACACAACAACGTCCACTTTATGACACAACAACAATGTCCACTTTATGTCAAAACAACAACGTCCACTTTATGTCACAACAATGTCCACTTTATGACACAATAATGTCCACTTTATGTCACAACAATGTCCACTTTATGACACAACAATGTCCACTTTATGTCACAACAATGTCCACTTTATGTCACAACAATGTCCACTTTATGACACAACAACAATGTCCACTTTATGTCAAAACAACAACGTCCACTTTATGACACAACAACAATGTCCACTTTATCACACAACAACAATGTCCACTTTATCACACAACAACAATGTCCACTTCATGACACAATAATGTCCACTTTATGTCACAACAATGTCCACTTTATGACACAACAACAACGTCCACTTTATGACACAACAATGTCCACTTTATGTCACAACAACAATGTCCACTTTATGTCACAACAATGTCCACTTTATGTCACAACAATGTCCACTTTATGTCACAACAACAATGTCCACTTTATGTCACAACAATGTCCACGTTATGTCACAACAATGTCCACTTTATGACACAACAATGTCCACTTTATGACACAACAATCTCTGCTTCCTGATACAACAATCTCCACTTTCTGATACAACAATGTATTATACTTTATCATACAACAATCTCTGCTTCCTGATACAACAATCTCCACTTTCTGATACAACAATGTATTATACTTTATCATACAACAATCTCTGCTTCATGACACTGCAAATATCCACTTCCTACCACTTCTTACTTCTTTTATTCATTTATTTGTTTACATATTTACTTATCTATATATATATTTATATCCATTTTCCCCTCGCGGACTGACTGAACGCAATGGGTTTCGCTGCTGGGGTGGGTTGCAGGAACGAACTTAGCAGCACTAAGCTTGCTTATCATTATAAGAATGTTCCTAACTCCATGGTAAACTCCATATACTCAGGAACATTCTTAACTCTAAGCAAACTTAGCACTGCAAAGATCGCCTCTCATCAGCTATCTGCCTTGCAACTGTGGTGCAGCGTGTATGGATTTGTCTGAAAGCAGTGACACTTCTTCGTTCGTGGGCTGCAACTCCCATGTTTACTTGTATGTAAACGAGTGAGCTTTTACAAGTATGACCGTTTTTACCCCGCCATGAAGGCAGCCATACTCTGTTTTCAGGGTTGTGCATGCTGGGTGTGTTCTTGTTTCCATAACCCACCGAATGCTTAAATTGATTACAGGATCTTTAACGTGCGTATCTGATCTTCTGCTTACGTATACACACAAAGAAGGTTCAGGCACAAGCAGGTCTGCACGTATGTTGACCCAGGAGATTGGGAAAATCTCCACCCCTTACCCACCAGGCGCCGTTACCGAGATTTGAACCCAGGACCCTCAGATTCTTCTTCTTCTTCATTCGTGGGCTGCAACTCCCACATTCACTTGTATGTACACGTGTGGGCTTTTTAAGTGAATGACCATTTTTACCCCACCACTTGGGCAGCCATACTCCATTTTCTGGGGGGTGCATGCTGGGTATGTTCTTGTTTCCATAACCTACCGAACACTGACGTGGATTACACAATCTTTAACGTGAGTATTTGATCTTTTCTGTATGCTCTTCTTCTTCTTCGTTCATTGGCTGCAACTCCCACATTCACTCATACGTACACGAGTGGGCTTTTACGTGTATGACCGTTTTTACCCCGCAATGTAGGCAGCCATACTCTGTTTTCGGGTGAACCCTCAGACTGAAGGTGACACTTCAATGAGCGACTGAACTGAACTGAATCTCCACCTGACGGGCACAATAGCCGAGTGGTTAAGGCGTTGGACTTTCAATCTGAGGGTCCCGGGTTTGAATCTCGGTGACGGTGCCTCGTGGGTAAAGGGTGGAGATTTTTCCGATCTCCCAGGTCAACATATGTGCAGACCTGCAAGTGCCTGAACCCCCTTCGTGTGTATATGCAAGCAGAAGATCAAATACACACGTTAAAGCTCCTGTAATCCATGTCAGCGTTCGGTAGGTTATGGAAACAAGAACATACCCAGCATGCACGCCCCCAAAAGCGGAGTGTGGCTGCCTACATGGTGGGGTAAAAATGGTCATACACGTAAAAGCCCACTCGTGTACAGTATACGAGTGAACGTGGGAGTTGCAGCCCACGAACGCAGAGGAAGAAGAAGAAGCAGAAGGGTGTCCACCTGACCTTGAGGATGGCTTCAGGGTTGAGGCGGTAGGTCAGTTTCTGGAACTTGACGCCCACCGCTCCGTTAGGGGCCAGGCTGACCACCTCTCCCTGTCTGCCGATGCTCTGTAACATCATCATCATTGTCGTCACCATCACTGTTGTCGTCATCACTGTCATCATCATTGTCGTCATCACTGTCATCATCATCATTGTCATCATCATTACTGTTGTCATCACTGTCATCATCATTGTCGTCATCACTGTCGTCATCATTGTCATCATCATCATAGTCGTCATCACTGTCGTCATTCATCACTTCTCCCTGTCTGCCGATGCTCTGTCACATCATCATCATTGTTGTCATCAATATCATCATCATTGTCGTCATCGATGACCGTCATCATCATTGTCGTCATCATCACTGTCGTCATCATTGTCATCATCACTGTCGTCATCATTGTCATCATCATCATAGTTGTCATCACTGTCGTCATTCATCATTTCTCCCAGTCTGCCGATGCTCTGTCGCATCATCATCATTGTCGTCATCATTACTGTCATCATCAATGTCATCATCATCATAGTCGTCATCACTGTCGTCATCAATGTCATCATCATCATAGTCGTCATCACTGTCGTCATTCATCACTTCTCCCTGTCTGCCGATGCTCTGTCACATCATCATCACTGTCGTCATCATTATCATCATCATTGTCGTCATCATTGTCATCATCATTGTCGTCATCATCGTCATCATCATTGTCATCATCATTGTCGTCATCACTGTCATCATCATTGTCATCATCACTGTCGTCGTCACTGTCGTCATCGTTGTTATCATCATTGTCATCATCACTGTCGTCATCACTGTCATCATCATTGTCATCATCACTGTCGTTGTCACTGTCATCATCATTGTCATCATCACTGTCGTCGTCACTGTCATCATCACTGTCGTCATCGTTGTTATCATCATTGTCATCATCACTGTCATCATCACTGTCATCGTCACTGTCATCATCATTGTCATCATCACTGTCGTCGTCACTGTCATCATCACTGTCGTCATCATTGTCATCATCATTGTCATCATCACTGTCGTCGTCACTGTCGTCGTCACTGTCATCATCATTGTCGTCGTCACTGTCATCATCATTTTTGTCATTCACCACAAGGAAGGAGCGGTGTGAAGCTAATGCCATTGAAAATGGTGCAGATGATGGGGCAGCAAAAAAGAAAAAAAGAAAAAATAAGATAATAATAATAATACTAGTGATAATAATCTAATGATAATAATGATAACGGTAACAACAATTTCAATTATAATATTGATGATAATGGTACCACTACTTCTACTGCTACTGATAATAATAACAATAATGATGATGATAATGATAAGATGAAGAAGAAGAAAACAACAACAACAATAATCTTAATAATAATGATGATGATGATAATGATAATAGTAACAACAACAATAATAATGTTATAACAAATAACCTAACACCAAACAACTAAGTACTCTCACTCTCAGCCTCCGTACCTGGTAAAAATATTAATAATAATAGTACTAACATTGATAATAATCATAACAACAGCAACAACAACAATAATACCATCAGATCAAACACCAAACAAGGACTCTAACTCACTCTCAGCATGGTAGCTGTGCAGCCTCCGTACCTGATGATAATAATAATAATAATAATAATAATGATAATACTACCATCAGACCAAACACCAAACAAGGACTCACTCACTCTCAGCATGGTACCTGTGCAGCCTCCGTACCTGATGATAATAATATTAATAATAATGATAACGACAACAGCAGCAACAACGATACCATCAGATAAAAAATCAAACAAGGACTCTCACTCTCAGCATGGTAGCTGTGCAGCCTCCGTACTTGGTAATAATAATAATAATAAAAAATTAACATTGATAATAATGATAACAACAACAGCAACAATAATAACAATACTACCATCAGACCAAACACCAAACAAGGACTCTTAACTTACTCTCAGCATGGTAGCCGTGCAGTCCTCCGTACCTGATGATACTACTACTACTACTACTACTACTACTACTAATACCATCAGACCAAACACCAAACAAGGACTCTAACTCACTCTCAGCATGGTAGCTGTGCAGCCTCCGTACCTGATGATAATAATAATAATAATAATAATGATAATACTACCATCAGACCAAACACCAAACAAGGACTCACTCACTCTCAGCATGGTACCCATGCAGCTTCCATACCTGATGATAATGATAATAATAATAATAATAATGATAACAACAACGACAACAGCAGCAACAACGATACCATCAGATAAAAAATCAAACAAGGACTCTCACTCTCAGCATGAGCATGGTAGCTGTGCAGCCTCCGTACCTGATAATAATAATATTAATATTAATAAAAAATTAACATTGATAATAATGATAACAACAACAGCAACAATAATAACAATACTACCATCAGACCAAACACCAAACAAGGACTCTTAACTTACTCTCAGCATGGTAGCCGTGCAGTCCTCCGTACCTGATGATACTACTACTACTACTACTACTACTACTAATACCATCAGACCAAACACCAAACAAGGACTCTAACTCACTCTCAGCATGGTAGCTGTGCAGCCTCCGTACCTGATAATACTACTACTTCTACTACTACTACTACTACTACTACTACTAATACCAACATACCAAACACCAAACAAGGACTCTAACTCACTCTCAGCATGGTAGCTGTGCAGCCTCCGTACCTGATGATACTACTACTTCTACTACTACTACTACTACTAATACCATCAGACCAAACACCAAACAAGGACTCTAACTCACTCTCAACATGGTAGCCATGCAGCTTCCATACCTAATAATAATAATAATAATAATACCATCAGACCAAACACCAAACAAGGCCTCTAACTCACTCTCAGCATGGTAGCTGTGCAGCCTCCGTAACTGATAATACTACTACTTCTACTACTACTACTACTACTACTACTAATAATAATAATACCATCAGACCAAACACCAAACAAGGACTCTAACTCACTCTCAGCATGGTAGCTGTGCAGCCTCCGTAACTGATAATACTACTAGTTCTACTGCTACTACTACTACTAATAATAATAATAACAATAATTCCATCAGACCAAACACCAAACAAGGACTCACTCACTCTCAACATGGTACCCATGCAGCTTCCATACCTGATGATAATGATAATAATAATAATAATAATAATGATAACAACAACAACAACAGCAGCAACAACGATACCATCAGATAAAAAATCAAACAAGGACTCTCTCTCTCAGCATGAGCATGGTAGCTGTGCAGCCTCCGTACCTGATAATAATAATATTAATATTAATAAAAAATTAACATTGATAATAATGATAACAACAACAGCAACAATAATAACAATACTACCATCAGACCAAACACCAAACAAGGACTCTAACTCACTCTCAACATGGTAGCTGTGCAGCCTCCGTAACTGATAATACTACTACTTCTACTACTACTACTACTAATACCATCAGACCAAACACCAAACAAGGACTCTAACTCACTCTCAACATGGTAGCTGTGCAGCCTCCGTAACTGATAATACTACTACTTCTACTACTACTACTACTAATACCATCAGACCAAACACCAAACAAGGACTCTAACTCACTCTCAACATGGTAGCCATGCAGCCTCCGTACCTGATAATAATAATAATAATAATAACAATAATACCATCAGACCAAACACCAAACAAGGACTCTAACTCACTCTCAGCATGGTAGCTGTGCAGCCTCCGTACTTGGCCTGGAGATCCTGCAGCTTGTCCTCATCCACCTGCACCACCACCTTGTCCCCTACCCCAATGGCAGTGATCTCCCCTGTCTCTGGTTTGTAAGCCCCGCTTGTTGCCCCTGGCGGTGAACTCTGGGAGGAGGAGGAGGATTTGGCGAAGATGGTGGCATTGTCGGAGACTGGTGAGGTGGTGGTGGTGGAGGAGGAAGAGGAGGAGGAGGAGGGGGAGGAGGAAGATGGGCCTCTGCAAGTTCCTGAAAGAATTGTCGAGGTTATGGAAACGTAAGGGGTTGTTTGTTTTGTTTGTGTTTCTTTCTCTTTTTTTTTCTTTTCTTTTTTTTTTTTTTTTTTTTTAGCCGGTTGGATTGTTTGTCTTTTTATTTATTTTACTTATCCACAGATGTCCCTGAAATTACGCCTTAGTCATGAATCAAATGAATTAATGAATGAATAAAAACAGAGGCCTCACTCAGAACTACTACAGATAGTTCAGATATAGATTAACAAATGAATAAACAGATGAACAGATAAATAGATAAGTAAATGAATGAATGTATGCATGAATGGATAGATAAATAAATAACAATTAAAACTTTCTGAAAAGACACTTAACAGAGAACAGATATCAATAAATGAATAAATGTGTGTATGTGTGCGTGCCTGTAATCTGGTTGAAAGACACAGGAAATGAATGATGAGCGCCCAATGGCAGCCGTCAGTTGGCTCTACCCAGGTAGGCAGCCTGTTGTGTAAATGACCCTGTGTTTGTCTCCGACCGAGGATAGGTGCTATATAAGTATCCATATCAATCAATCAATAAATGATCACAAATCAAAAACAAAACAAAAAACCCTCCCCAACAACAAATATCAATAAAGAGATAAATACACAATTTAGTTTCAGTTTCGCTAAGTCATAATTAATTATAGCTGAAATGCTTTGAATAAATAAATAAATAAATAAATAAATAGATTCCTCACAATACTTTCATTGCAAGAAGCCATAAGTAAGCTTAATCGTAGCTGACTAGGATACCTATGAAATTTTGATGGGATATATCGTGCTCTCAAATTAGTCAATGCTGGACAATACAAAACAAAATGCAGCTCATCTTCATTTCTGGTTTTGCAATTGGACAAACTAAATCTTTTTTCAACATGCTCACAATAACACCATCAATGCTGAGCAATTTCAGAGATAGCAAATCTAAACGTAGTCATGACAAATTTCAAGTGTTTATCCAAGTTCATTCGCAGGTACAATTTAGTGTCATGCACAGTTAAAAATGTTCGATATATTTCAAATCTATCGCTACTTTAATATGAAAATCCTACTTTTGATGATGTTGATGATGATGATAATGTGTGTGTAAATCTTTTGCTTAAACAACCCCCCCTAACCCCCCAAAAGTCTTCTCTGTCAAACATTTATGTTGATGATAATGATAATGTGTGTGTAAATCTTTTGCTTAACCACCCCCCCCCCCCACCCCCCTGCCCCCCCAAAAAATGTCTTCTCTGTCAAACATTTATGTTGATGATGTTGATGATGATGATAATGTGTGTGTAAATCTTTTGCTTAACCCCCCCCCCCCCAACCCCCCAAAAGTCTTCTCTGTCAAACATTTATGTTGATGATGATGATAATGTGTGTGTAAATCTTTTGCTTAAACACCCCCCTCCCCCCAAAAAAAGTCTTCTCTGTCAAACATTTATGTTGATGATGTTGATGATGATGATAATGTGTGCATGTAAATCTTTTGTTTAAACACCCCCCCCCCTACCCCCCAAAAAAGTCTTCTCTGTCAAACATTTATGTTGATGATGTTGATGATATGTGTGTGTGTAAACTGTAAATCTTTTGCTTAAACACCCCCCCTCCCCCTACACCCAAAGTCTTCTCTGTCAAACATTTATGTTGATGATGTTGATGATGATGATAATGTTTGTGTGTAAATCTTTTGCTTAAACACCCCCCGCCCCCCACTAGCCCCCCCAAAAAGTCTTCTCTGTCAAACATTTATGTCGATGATGATGATAATGTGTGTGTAAATATTTTGCTTAAACAATCACCCTCCCCCCCATAAAAGTCTTCTCTGTCAAACATTTATGTTGATGATGTTGATCATGATGATAATGTGTGTGTAAATCTTTTGCTTAAACCACCACCCTCCCCCCCAAAAAAAGTCTTCTCTGTGAAACATTTATGTTGATGTTGATGATGATGATAATGTGTGTGTAAATCTTTTGCTTAAACACCCCCCTCCCCCCAAAAAAGTCTTCTCTGTCAAACATTTATGTTGATGATGTTGATGATGATGATGATAATGTGTGTGTGTAAATCTTTTGCTTAAACAACCACCCTCCCCCCAAAAAAAGTCTTCTCTGTCAAACATTTATGTTGATGATGTTGATGATGATGATGATAATGTGTGTGTGTAAATCTTTTGCTTAACCCCCCCCGCCCCCAAAAAAAGTCTTTTCTGTCAAACATTTATGTTGATGATGATGATAATGTGTGTGTAAATATTTTGCTTAAACACCCCCCTCGCCCCCCAAAAAAAGTACAAAACATTTTCTAAGCTCTAAATGGTAAGCTATAAACAATACACTGAAAACCTCCAATAGGCCTCACTGAGAACAGGCAGGTGATCCCTGTAGTAGTGGTTGCCTGGTTCCTCCTCCACACAGGTCAGATCCACGTTGCCGTGCAGACCCAGACGGTAGCTGTTGCGATTCCCACTGGGCCACAGGACGCGCACGATGTTGCGAGAGCTCTCTGGCGCCACGTTCTCGTACCCCTGCACCTCTCCCACTTTTCCAGCCCCACCTGTAGACCAACCGACAGTGGCATCCTTGTTTTTTGGTCACCATCGTTGTTATGTATGGGTTTCTCCACTCTAATGGGAAATCATTCATAGCTTAGTCTTTTGTGAAGGACTATGACTCTCAAACTAGGAGGCAAAATAGCACTGGCTTTTAGCACTGCAGCCTTGGGGGCTAGTTGGCCTTTGGGAACCATCCCAACGCAGACTGTCCTAAAACCCTCTTGGCCAAGACAGTGGGGATGTAACTTGGGCAAGACACTCTGCAGTATAATCAAATTCTGGCTCAGATAGTCGGGACAGCAGCTGCCTCCTCTGCTGTTCTGATGGACATACTCGGACATGACTAACTATCATACAGTTTTCAGTTTCAGTTTCAGTAGCTCAAGGAGGCGTCACTGTGTTCGGACAAATCCATATACGCTACACCACATCTGCCAAGCAGATGCCTGACCAGCAGCGTAACCCAACGCGCTTAGTCAGGCCTTGAGAAAAAAAAAAAAAAGAAAAAGAAAAAAAAAGGTGAATAAATAATAGATAAGCTTACATAAATAAATAAATAAATAAATAATAATTATGATATAAAAAAGGTAGTAGTAATGATAATAATAATAATAATAAATAAATAAATAAATAAATAAATAAGACAACAATGATGATAAATAAGCAAAAAAATGTAAAACATCAAGACACACATTCACACATACACCCAGACTTGCGTAACAGATATGCACCAAACATGCAGTTTCACAGATATGAAAGCACAGTCAAATACATATAAACGTACATGAGCTCCAACACACACACACACACACACACACACACACATTACCCTGCACCTCCTCTACCCCCCTCCTCCACACACTCATTTCTAGTCTATCATACTATAATTGTTATGTATGACAATCAGTTGCATCTGACTATGACCATCATAACAGCAGAGGAGGCAACTACTGTCCTGACTATCTGGGCCAGAATTTGATTATAGTGGAGAGTGTCTTACCCAAGTTACATCCCAACTCTCTTAGCTCAAGAAGGGTTTTAGGACAGTCGGCGTTGGGTTGGTTCCCAAAGGCCAACTAGCCCCCAAGGCTGCAGCACTAAAAGCCAGTGCAATCTTGCCTCCTGGTTTGAGAGTCGTAGTCCATCAAAAACGACCAAGCTGAAGCTGACCTCCCAATGCATGAGAAAGCATGATCCCTTACTAGTGTCCTTTCCCTCCACCGGCCAATTCCACTTCTGCCGTGAAACAACTAATTTCATCTCCCGCTGGCCACATGGCCCACGATGTCAAGCTTATGCGCTAGTTCTCAATAATCACTCTCCACTTTTCCATGGCCCACCTGTAGAACCTAACCGTAGTTGGTCATCCATTTTTTTTGCTCTGCACATGTTCAGTATGGTTTCTAGTCATCAATAAATCATTCACGCATCTTTTGTGAGGACCCATGACTCTCAAACAGGAGTCAAGATTGATGTCTATGCTCACTTTATTGCTTTGGCCCAAACGACTGTCTAAAACTCTTGCCGAGCGTGTGTATTAAGACATCAATAATTAAATCTGCTCACTTGTCGACGCATTGCCCCACTGTTCGAGCATATCTCGAATACTAAGTCATCAATAATTTTCATCTCACTTTGCCCGTGCTCAAGGAGCGTCACTTGTTTAGGTCATCAATATATATATCAATCTCCACAATTGCCGCCAGGCGACCAACTGCGCTTATCAGCTTAAAAAAAAAAGAAAGAATAATGAATACATACTCATTGCGCCAGAAATAAATCACAAATAATATAGTTATGTTAAACACGTGTAGTGCCAGAATAATAAAATTAAATGAAAATAATATATGCCAATGGATTTTACAAAAAAAGTGTAAAACATTCAAAAAATTCCATACCACTTTCGTAACTATTGCACAAAATGACCAGATAAAAGCACATCAATACATTCGTACATGAAGGTAACAACAACAACAACACAAACACACATCCCTGCATCTTCTCCCCCCTTACACACTATTTTGTTAAGTGACATATGTGTTTTTGAAATCAGTTCTTGTATTTTGTCCACATGTAGGCAACTATGTTCATCTCCCAAATTATTATAGTGAATGTTTGCACAAAACATCTAATATTTTGACGTGCGTTGGATATTCCAAACCCAAATCAAGCTGCAGAACAAACCATCAATATCTCAGTTAAGTTTCGTCATCAAAATGATACCAATGACAGTGACTTCCCAAGAGTAAAACATTGAGCAACGCCGCCTTCTCCGCCCGCCCCTGTCACTTTTTCGTATAAGGTCATCTAATTCATTCTCTCACCGCTTGCTGCGTGCCAACTGTCGCTCTCGTTAAGCTCAATAATTCGTCTCACTTTTCGCTGCAACTTAAGATTGTCTATAAGGTCACAATCATCTCACTTGACTGTCCCAACTGTGCTCTATGCTCTTCATTAATTCATTTATTTCATATCAGATTCGTCCCAACTAAATTATGTCTCTATTCATCATCAATTTATCTTCATCTTTCTCTGGCCAACTGTAGCTTATGCGTTATTAGTTCGTCAATGTCATCTCACTTG
Organism: Babylonia areolata; assembly: GCF_041734735.1. Taxonomy (NCBI): domain Eukaryota; kingdom Metazoa; phylum Mollusca; class Gastropoda; order Neogastropoda; family Buccinidae; genus Babylonia; species Babylonia areolata. Next base: position 26,656,111 of record NC_134903.1, read on the forward strand.
CGCCGCCCAGTCACTTCTTGTTGATTAAGGACAGAATATAAATCACACTTGGACAGTGACCCAACCAAAACGTTCAAATAAAGGACTGCTTCATGACGTAGATGGGGTTTCTAGCTATGAATAGAATCTAGAGAGATTCCCCAGGCTAAAGCTACCACTATTTTTGCCAAGGAAGTGAATGCAAACCAGGGAAAAGTCAGAATATTTCGATGACGAGTTATCTCGTCATGCAGGCAGCGAAGCATACATGCTTGCCATGACGAGTTATCTCGTCATGCAGGCAGCCTAGGGGTATTAAGGTCATCAATAATTATCATCTCACTTTGCCGCCGGCCCAACTGTCAGCTTATGTCGTTATTAAGGTCATCAATAATTATCATCTCACTTTGCCGCCGGCCCAACTGTCAGCTTATCTCGTTATTAAGGTCATCAATAATTATCATCTCACTTTGCCGCCGGCCCAACTGTCAGCTTATCTTGTTATTAAGGTCATCAATAATTATCATCTCACTTTGCTGCTGGCCCAACTGTAAGCTTATGTCGTTATTAAGGTCATCAATAATTATCATCTCACTTTGCTGCTGGCCCAACTGTCAGCTTATCTCGTTATTAAGGTCATCAATAATTATCATCTCACTTTGCTGCTGGCCCAACTGTCAGCTTATGTCGTTATTAAGGTCATCAATAATTATCATCTCACTTTGCTGCTGGCCCAACTGTTAGCTTATGTCGTTATTAAGGTCATCAATAATTATCATCTCACTTTGCTGCTGGCCCAACTGTCAGCTTATGTCGTTATTAAGGTCATCAATAATTATCATCTCACTTTCAATGAACTAGTTGAGGACAATGATTTCTCTTTTTTTTATGCTTTTCATTGTCATTATGAAAATCTGTCACTAATTATCATGTCATTTTTAAACGACTGGTTTTGGGCTATGATGTTTCATGTTTTCATCACTATCACTGTGATTATTAAGGTGCGCACTTTCTATTCATTCTGTGTTCAAGGGCTGCAACTCCCACATTCCCTTGACTGCATGAATGAGTGGGCTTTAATATGTATACGAGTGACTGGAGAAACCATTGATAATACAGTTATCACTTTGCTGTTTACATTTGGGCCAACAGCAAAGTGAGAGCTGTATCATCAATGGTTCCTCCAGTCAATGGGAAACCATTTACAGCTTAGTCTTTTGTGAAGGACTATGACTCTCAAACTAGGAGGCAAAATTGCACTGGCTCTTAGTGCTGCAGCCTTGTGGGCTAGTTGGCCTTCGGGAACCATCCCAACGCCGACTGTCCTAAAACCCTCTTGGCCGAGAGAGTGGGGATGTACTTGGGCAAGACACTCTCCACTGTAATCAAATTCTAGCCCAAATAGGCGGAACGGCTGTTGCCTCCTCTGCTGTTCTGATGGTCATGGTCGGACACGACTGACTATCATATATATAATTGGATCACTACCGTCAGTGTCACTGTTATGGTCATTATCATTCATCGTCTCATTTTCAGAGTTCTCGTTTGCATGTCCATTCTCAAACAGAAAATGGCAGTCATACATGTTCCAGCATTCTGAACATATCAAAACTATCATTAATCGTTATCAATAAATCTCCATCATTTTAAGCTGTTTTCATTAACTTTATCCCTCTTCACCTGGTTTTAATTACCAAGCTCACAAACAGTATAATCATATACAATAATATTATTCCTAACGGATATTTTCAACAGTGATGAGGGACGCAGATAACAGACAAACAGTTCCATCATTTCCAACGACCCACCGTCCTCATAAATAAATCTCCATCATTTTGATTTTTATTAAGTTTCTCCTTCTTCACCTAGTTTTAACTCTCTCCATACGAACGGCGAAAGAGACGAGACGACGTTAACAGCGTTTCATCCCAATTACCATCATCAAAATATTGCAAGCGGAAGGCTCTTATACTGAAGAGGTGAATGGTGACAAAGAATACCACAGTTCTGACGACGGAAGCTAAAGGTTGGGTCATTCAGACACCCACTGGACATCCGAGGGGTCTGTGTAGAGGAGAAGAGAGGACTGGCCGTACTGAGTGAGTTAATAAACTAGCTCACAAGCAGTATCATGGTACAATATTATTTTCAACGGATATTTTCAACAGTGATGAGGGACGCAGTTAACAGACCAACAGTTCCATCATTTCCAATGACCCACCGTCCTGGTCACCCCAGGCCCAGTCCTTCCCACGTGTGACTTTGGCCCCGGGGAAAATGCCGATGGCTCGGATCTTCAAACTGATGGATCGCTTCTTCACAACTTGTCTGTGAACACACGGACACCTCTGCCATACACTGGTATCATGTTGGTAGGTAGGTAGGTAGATAGATAGATACTAAGATAGATTGAGACTGATAGACAGATAGATAGATAGATAGATAGGCAGACAGAGATAGATAGATTGATAGACAGATAGATAGATTGACAGACAGAAAGAGACAGATAGATAGATCGACAGACAGAAAGAGACAGATTAATAGATAGATAGATAGATAGATAGTTAGACAGAGATAGATAGATAGATTGACAGACAGAAAGAGATAGATAGATAGATAGACAGTAACAGATAGATAGATAGACAGAGATAGATAGATCGACAGACAGAAAGAGATAGATAGATAGATAGACAGATAGATAGATAGATAGATAGACAGACAGACAGATAGATAGAGATAGATAGACTGATAGACAGACAGACAGGCAGTTATGGACAAGTACCCTTTATACTTATACAATGTTCCTGCATGCGTTTAAATAACAAAATGTGCACACACACACACAGAACATTTGCATGTAAACAGTGGGTTGGTGTGGTAGAAAAAAACCACCATCATAAGCTCTTACCAACATGATAATAACTTTACACGCTTTCCTGTGTATCTGCAGAATTGCAATTGAGTGTGTGGAGGAGGGGGGTAGAGGAGGTGCAGGGTAATGTGTGGTGTGTGTGTGTGTGTGTGTGTGTGTGTGTGTTGGAGCTCATGTACGCTTATATGTATTTGACTGTGCTTTCATATCCGTGAAACTGCGTGTTTGGTGCATATCTGTTATGCATGTGTGGGTGTATGTGTGAATGTGTGTCTTCAGGTCTTACATTTATTTGCTTATTTATCATCATTGTTGTCTTATTTATTTATTATTATTATTATTATTTTATTATTATTTTCATTACTACTACCTTTTTTTTTATATCATAATTATTATTTATTTATTTATGTAAGCTTATCTATATATATATTTTTTTTTTTTTCTCAAGGCCTGACTAAGCGCGTTGGGTTACGCTGCTGGTCAGGCATCTGCTTGGCAGATGTGGTGTAGCGTATATGGATTTGTCCGAATGCAGTGACGCCTCCTTGAGCTACTGAAACTGAAACTGAAGCTGCAATTACAAGAAAGCGTGTGACGTCGTTATCAGGTTAGTAAGGGATTGTGACGGTGGTTTTTCAGACAATTTGCACCACAATTTACGAACTCAGAGAGGATGATAAAGGTGAGAAGATTGTTACTTATGTCATACTTCATGCCTGCATTGCAATATACACCAAATATACACCAAATATACCTTGCATATAGCTCCAGCAGTTTAGCATGCTAAAACTGGATATCACCCCTCTTTTTTTTCCATAAATCAAACAACCTACCCAGAAGAGCCTGGCTCATCAAAGCGCAGGAAGTCGTGCTTGATGTCGTGTTTATCGCTGACGTAGCACAGAGGGCAAAGGTCGCAGGCGCGACACATTTTGCATCGCCACAGCATTCCGTAGATGTTGCGCTCGTCGCAAGCCGCACACGTGGTGTCTGGGTGTCTCACGCCTGGCAGACAGACAGGGAGGCTGAGAATAACAGATGGACTGATCAACTGACATGAATACCCCCGGAAACGGATTATGGCTGCCTACATGGTTGGGGGGTTAAAACGTTCATACACGTAAAAGCCCACTCATGTACACACGAGTGAACGTGGGGGTTGCAGCCCACGAATGAAGAAGAAGAGGAAGAAGATGTAGAACTGACATGAATGACAGGGTTGGGGTGGGGGTGAGAGGGAGAAACATAGAGAGAGAGAGTGAGAGAGAGAGAAACTTGAAATGTTTTATTGTCATTACCTGCAAAGGTCTTTTGACAAGGGGGTAACATTTTCACATCAACAGATTACAATAATCTTTATAATGTAAATTTTAAACATTCCAGTCAAACAAAGATTGGTAACACTGACACCATAATTATATATGTACATTGTATCCCTTCAACTAAAATATTATGAGAAAGAAAAAGAAGAAAATTCGACCATCCTCTCACATACATAATTTCATGTACCCCTTACTTTCATTCCAGAACATATCAGCATTCAGTCAACTATGGTTAACTAGCTTATCATATATTATTTTGCCCGTGGATAACAAGTCCTTGTCTTATTTTTTGCGCTTCTGCAATAAATTTTGCAATCGATCTAATTATAATTTCATCCTCAGATGATAAAACAGAAACAACGTTGTGCATTTCAACTATACCTACTTCAAAAAATTTACATTTCTTGAGAGAGAGAGAGAATATGAGTGTGTCTGTGACAGAGAGATAGAGAGAATGAGAATAAGAGAGAGAAAGAGAAACAGAACGAGACACAGAGATAGAGATAGATGAGAGAGAGAGACAGACAGACAGAGAGACAGAGACAGAGAGACACTACCACCACCATAACCACTATCCTCAACCCACAAAATCATATCATCATCAATATCATCATCATCATCATCATCTATCTCACACACACACACACAGAGAAACTTCACGACCACCATAGTGGAGTGATGGCCTAGAGGTAACGTGTCCGCCAAGGAAGCGAGAGAATCTGAGCGTGCTGGTCCGAATCATGGCTTAGCCGCCGATATTTTCTCCCCCTCCACTAGACCTTGAGTGGTGGTCTGGACGCTAGTCATTCGGGTGAGACGATAAAGTGAGGTCCCGTGTGCAGCATGCACTTAGTGCACGTAAAAGAACCCACAGCAACAAAATGGTTGTTCCTGGCAAAACTCTGTAGAAAAATCCACTTTGACAGGAAAAACAAACAAAACTGCACACAGGAAAAAAAAATACAAAAAAAGGGTGGCGCTGTAGTGTAGCGACGCGCTCTCCCTGGGGAGAGCAGCCCGAATTTCACACAGAGAAATATGTTCTGATAAAAAGAAATACAAATACAAATAACCACTATCCTCAACGGACACAATTCTGTCATCATCAATATCATTATCATCATCATCAGAGAGAGAGACAGAGAGAGAGAGAGAGACAGAGAGAGAGACAGACAGACAGTGAGAGAGACAGAGAGAGAGAGGGAGTGAGAGAGAGAGAGAGACAGACAGACAGAGAGAGAATGAGAGAGAGACAGACAGACAGACAGAGAGAGACAGACAGAGTGAGAGAGAGACAGAGACAGAGAGAGTGAGAGAGTTGCAGACAGATAACAGACAGACAGAAAGACACAGTTACAGACACACACACACACACACACACAGACACACACACACAGACACACACACACACATTCCTGAACTCTCCCGGACCCCACACTCTTCTCCCCTCCCCCCCCCCCTCCCCTCCCCCCCTCCAAATCATTCACTCACACACTCACCCACTGGCCCAGTGTCGAAAACCCGCAGGTCAAATTTCCCGTCCGCGCCGCTCCTACATGTGACCTGCTTGCCGTTGTCCCACAGGATTCGAACCCTATCCCCCTCCAGCAGCTTCACCACCGTACCAAGGTGCCCCTCACCGCCGTCCGAGTCATCCCCGGAAGGCCAGTCAGGTCCCCGCAGCACGCGCATGCCCACTCGTGCCGTCGTCATCGTGACGTCATCTGCCGCCTGGTGACGTCACAAATCATGGCTCCGTCAAATCAGAACGATGTTGTAGAAATAGACCGTTGGAGAGTTAAAAAGAGAGGCGCGTCACATGATCTGTGCTCTCGAAGTTGTCCGGCACTCCGAAATTTTGAGCAACAAAAGCGATCGACAGAGGTAGAACGTGCGAAACTGCAAGCTTTTTTCTCTCTCTCTCTTTTTATGTGTGTATACGATGGTAATTCATTGACCTGAGTTTGGTTGTAGCAATGGAGACTATCATCTGAAGGACAGCACATAATTGCTGCTTTTGTAAGTCCATGTCGATCGCCTTTGTCATTGCTCGAATTTCGAGTGAAAGTCAAAAGCGCATGCGCAAGATCCAAGATGGCCGCGGAACTCTCCAGCGGTCAAAATAATGATAATAATAATTATTATTATCATATCTATGTAGCGCTGAATCTTGTGCAGAGACAAATCAAAGCGCTTTCACACCAGTCATTCAAACGCATGCATAACTCTAAAGCTGAAAAAAACAAAAAAAAACAAACAAACAACAACAACAACAACAAAACAACTGAAGACAAGGAAGAGGTAGGGAAGGGAGGCTATCTTGTGAAGAGGTGAGTTTTAAGGCCAGACTTGAAAGAGCTGAGTGCGGAGACCTGACGGAGCGAAAGAGTAAGTTCATTCCAATTATTACAAGGTTCAGAGACAGAGAAAGAACGGCGGCCAACAGTCGAATGTTTGAATCTAGGCATGCGTAAACAGAGTGGATCGTTGAGAGCGAGATGGAGTGTAGAGGTGAAGGCAGCCGCAGAGATAGGAAGGGGCAGATTTGTGAAAACATTTATAACATATAGAGTGCTGATTTTGTACTTTATTCGGTGTGAGACAGGGAGCCAGTGGAGATGTTGCAAAAGAGGAATGATGTGCTCAGATCTTTTAATTCTTTCTGAGAACGAGTCGGGCAGCAGAGTTTTGTATGCGCTGAAGGGGCTGAATGGATGAAGCAGGCAAACCAGACAATAGAGAGTTACAGTAGTCAAGGCCAGAGAGAATGAGAGAAACGACAAGTCTAGATGTTGCGTCAGTGGACAGATAATTATTTCCGGACGGAACTGATGCGCCGCAATTGACAGTAGCAGGATTGACATGTCTGACTGATAAATTACAACAAATTTCCAGCATCACAATTTCTTAAATAAAACACGGAATTTTATTCGTTGAACCATCGTTTTTCATGAAA
>NC_134903.1:26668239-26670739 GCF_041734735.1 Babylonia areolata
TGATTACAAAAGAAAAAAAGAAAAAAAAGAAGAAATACAAATACAAATACAAAAATATAATACAACAGGTTACTTTGGTAGTGTCAGTGTAGCCAGGCTATTCGATCAAAGTCTTCCCCGTCACTATTGAACTTTGCTATCAATGCATGACATTGATTATCATAAACTTACGGTATCGGATACAACTTCCACATCATTTAATCACTCCATTTTCTAAAATCAAAGATGAAGAATCAAACCCATGACGATATTCTATTATCATAGTTTTTATTGTATTTTATCTGTTTATCTATTCATTCGATTATCTGTTCATTCACCTATTTATTCATTCATTTATTTATCTACTGATTCAATTATTTTGTGAGTTGCACAACCCAGTCCAACACGACAGTCAGCCAAATTGTTTTCCATCTCCAATTTCTCTCGACCTCCCCCACCCCTTCCCCGGTCTCCACCCCACCCCCACCACCCCCATCCGATTCGCGTGTGTGCGTATGCGCACCGGCTGAACAGGGACGCACACGCGCACGCATGCACACACGCACAGGTGCACTGACACACTCACACCGAAACTCAGTCAGTTCCTTGGCCATGACCTATTTCAGTATGAATAGACCATAATTCTCTCTCTCTCACTGTGTCTGTCTGTCTGTCTGTCTTCCATTCCAACACCACCTACACACATGCCAAAGGCACACACGTACGACAAATTATCATGTATCTATCCCGAAATGTCTTTCCCTATTTCATACTTCCTTATCGGAGCAAACCGCCATTTTTACAACACATACGCTTCCAAGGCAAACAAATTCACCCCTGCCCAGTTTTGCCTTCAAATTAGTTTCAGCTAATAGCCTACAAGGAATGGTTGCTGAAACTCATCATTGGGATTGAATAGCTCTATATTTAAATCATACCTACCTCAGACAACCTTCAGTGAGCTGAAGCAAGTGATTTCAACACAGGCCAAAGGAGTGTAAACTACACGCAGATCAAATTTCTTGCTTCCTGCCTGTGTCCCACACAAACAGTGAGTCTTGTCAACAGTGGGGTTTGCGTGTAACTGTTGAACACGGACAGTTGGGGATCGCGAGCTTGCGTTACTTTCGGTTCTGCTCCGAACGGGGAAAATATTTCCTGGTTGGCTACAGGCGCCTGAAAGGGATACATGAATATATCCCCTCTCTCTCTGGGGGGGGGGGGGGGGGGGGGGCAGTACATGTGTGTGCGTGCGTAGAGGGTAGGGGAGTGGGTACGGACACGGACAACGGATGATCTTTATTCATCAGGCCATAGCCCTTATAAAGGGCTACTGACACACAAACAACATTTGTTGCGTCGCATTAGTTTGAATAAACACGAGAAAACCAAAATCACATGAAACACAGATACATTAGCAAAACATATTATTATAACGAGGTTGCAATTTCTCTAAATTCAAATAGTTTGTGCAGGAAAATGGACAAATTCCAGATATCATTTTGCCGTTTGGACGACATCAATAAGCACAACTTGAATGTACAAGGTTGTCAGTCATATCTACCTGGAATATATCTTTCTCTTAATCCTTTAAGAGCTGATGGAGGGCAGGGTGTGGGGCGATAGGATGAGGTGCATGGTGGGACGACTCAAGCAGGAAAATAAAAATAAAAAGTGGTAGATGCTAAAAGGAAGAACTCTTCGAAAGACTGAACGAACTGAAAGTAAAATAGTACTATCTTAAACATTCCAGTAACAGGATTAAGCATAATCATCATGACAAAAAACATAATCAATCACAGGTAGGTACCATTAACTGGACTTTGATTCATATATTCAATGATTTCTTGGAGCAATAATTAATGATTATTCAAATTGTCTTCTTAACTCACTCCATACGAACGGCGAAAGAGACGACGTTAACAGCGTTTCACCCCAATTACCATCATCAAAATATTACAAGCGGAAGGCTCCTATACTGAAGAGGTTTTTGTTGACAGAGATACCACAATTCTGACGACGGAAGCTAAAGGTTGGGTCATTCAGACACCCACTGGATATCCGAGGGGTCTGTGTAGAGGAGAAGAGAGGACTGGCCGTACTGAGTGAGTTAATACGTGTTCAGTGGAAACTGGTCAATGAGTTTTTTTTAAAGACCACTTGTTTTGTTCTAGGCCACTCGACAAGTTTGTGATAGACTCTCTCTCTCCCTCTGTGTGTGTGTGTGTGTGTGTGTGTGTGTGTGTGTGTGTGTGTGTGACTTTGGCAAACTGACCTTCCAAGAAAAGACTGCATGCATAAATTATTTAGTTTTCCGGCTGTTTACTATGTTTCTTTTTTGTTTTTAAATTCAGTTTCTGCACAGGTCTCAACTGTTTGTTTTGATGACTTTCAGTATTCATTTGGTTTTTTATGTATCTGCTCCCCCCCCCCCCCAATGCCCCCCCCGAATCAGATGTGGCGTAGCGTATATGAATTTGTCCGAACACGCTGTGACGCCTCCTTAAATAACTGAACTGAA
>NC_134903.1:26678239-26680739 GCF_041734735.1 Babylonia areolata
ATAGACAGACAGACAGAGACAGAGATAGACAGACAGACAGAGACAGACAGACAGACAGGCGGAGACAGAGACAGAGACAGACAGACGAAGACAGAGACATTGACAGACGGACAGACAGGCAGAGAGAGAGAGAGAGAGAGAGAGAGAGAGAGAGAGAGACAGAGACAGACAGACGGAGACAGACAGACAGACGGACGGTGCGAGACAAGAGAAGACAAGACAAGACCAAATCTTTATTATGGATGGCAATTACCATGCTTTTTTTTAAATATTAAAATGAAAGAAGAAAAAAAAGATAATATTTTACATCCAGCCCTCGCCCTAAAGAGGGAATATCGCTATAGAAGCGGAAATAAATATAAGGAAAAAAACCACACACACACACACACACACAGAGTGAGAGAGACAGACAGACAGACAGACAGGCAGACAACTGATATAAATCCCCATCTTTCAGCCTAACCAGAGCGTGACCGTCGCTGGGCGTGGCCCCTCACCAACAACTCGTGCCGGTGTCAGAGGAATGAATGACCCCCAGGGGGAATAAAAATCAACAACCAAACCCTGAGTATTTCCCCCCCCCCAAAAAAAAAAACACACACTCAAAAACATTCCCCATAGAAAATCACCACTTCACGCCGGAAGATGAAAAAGAGAGACTTGGCTGACAGCCATGGTCAGTCACACAAAAGCAAGGTCAGTCCGAATCATCGAGGCTTAGCCACCGCCGAAACCCTCTTCAAAAACAACCCACACGATATTAATCATCAAATACGCACACGCACCCATGCTGACACAGACACACAGAGACACAGACAGACACAGACACTCACAGACATAGACACAGACACACACAGAGGCAGACACACACACACATACACACGCATGCACACGCACACGCAATGCATAAAAATGTGTGCGGGAAGACTTCTTTTCGCCTTGGGAGCATCTATTCCCCACTGAGGTGCAATGCAATTTTTTTTCCGGGAGAGGGAGTGATTTCCTCCTGGGAAATTATGATAATACCAATAATAATAATAATAAAAAATGATAATAATAATAATAATAGTAATAATTAAAAAAAACAACTAACGATAATAATGATAATAATGGAGTCTCCAGTCGGACCGACGGACGAGTAGGCAGGCAGGCTTATCTGTCGGTGTGTGTCCTCATACGGGAGAAGAGGCCGATTCTGGATGCACAGCACTTCCCACAAGTGTTGCAAGGGAAAACGTCTCCAGAAGTTGAGCCCTGCTTTCTTCGCTCACGCTTCTCCTTAATGGCCAGCGTTCTCTTGTTTTCAAACGTCTTAATGCCACTAGAGCACAGCATCCTCCAGCGAGAGCGGTCAAGGGCATCAGTTTCCCAGGAAGAGATTTCTATGTCACAGGTTCTGAAGTTTGTCTTCAAGGTGTCCTTGAAGTGCTTGCAGGGTCTTCCAAGTTCGCGGTGGCCTTCCTTCAGCTGGCCATACGAAAGCATCTTCGGGATCCTGCTGTCTGTCATGCGGACAAAGTGTCCTGTCCAGCGTAACTGGCACTGGATCAGCAGGCTTTCGATGCTGGGCAGGCCGCTCCTCTCTAGGACCTGGAGGTTGGAGACCCTGTCTTGCCACTTTATGCCAAGGATCTTTCGTAGGCATCTCTGGTGAAACTTCTCTGGTGAAATGATAATAATAATAAAAAAAAAAAGAAAGAAACAGTCAAACATGCAAAAAAAAAAAAAAAAAAAAAAAAAAAAAAAAAATCCTCCCTCCGTGTTCTCTTTCTGCAGGGTAACTTTTATGCAGGCAACACCGGGCCTGAGCCACACCCTGAAAACGAACCGTGGATCGATTCCGTCATTCGCTCGCTCATCAGTCCTTTTTCCAAACTACTGTCAATCCATCCATCCACACCCCCTCATCTTTCCCTCTCTCTCTCCCTCTCTCTCACACACACACGCGCGTGCGCGCGCGCTAACACACACACACACACACACACACACACACACACACACACACACACACACATGTTCACTGAACTGTGTAGTCTTTCTCTGTTCTTATCATGTTTGTCGGTAAAAAAAAAGAAAGCAAAAGAAAATCAATAACCTTCAGTTAATCTGCTTTTTTGAGATTCCCTCACACACACACACACACACACACACACACACACACACACACACACACACACACACACGTCTCTGTCTCTCTCTCTCTCTCCCTTCTCTACTCACTCTCTCTGTCTGTCTGTCTGTCTGTCTCTCTCTTCTATCTTATATATATATATATTCCCAACAGACAGAACAGCATTCATGCATCTTATCTCGGTCACTCAATACATGTACAATTAGCTGGCTAAGTGGAGCGGTGTGGAAAGTGGAGGAATTTAAGTGCAATAATAAATCTTGATTTGCTTTCCTGGAAGATGAACTAATTCTATTTCATGTCTTGCTTTTTTTTTTTTTTTCTTTTTTTTTTCGTTTCGTTTCGTTTTATTCTATTTTGTTTTATCGT
>NC_134903.1:26685739-26690739 GCF_041734735.1 Babylonia areolata
TCTCACTCTCCCTCCCCCACTTTCTCTCTCTCTTCCCCCCTCTCTCTCTCCCCGCTGTCTCTCTCTCTCTCTGTGAGATGAGAATTGACGTGAAACAGAAAGCCAGCACCCAGAAAGCAAACAGCAGAAAAGGCTGGAAACTCTGAACATGTGCAAGTGGAGTGATGGCCTAGAGGTATCGCGTCCACCTAGGAAGCGAGAGAATCTGAGCACGCTGGTTCGAATCACGGCTCAGCCGCCGATATTTTCTCCCCTCCTCCCCCTACTAGACCTTGAGTGGTGGTCTGGACGCTAGTCATTCGGATGAGACGATAAACCGAGGTCCCGTGTGCTAGCATGCACTTAGCGCACGTGAAAGAGCCCACGGCAACAAAAGGGTTGTTCCTGGCAAAATTCTGTAGAAAAAACCACTTCGATAGGAAAAACAAATAAAACTGCACGCAGGGAAAAAATACAAAAAACATGGGTGGCGCTGTAGTGTAGCGACGCGCTCTCCCTGGGAAGAGCAGCCCGAATTTCACGCAGAGAAATCTGTTGTGATAAAAAGAAATACAATTACACATTACGAAACAGCCTTGGTGGACCTTGATTCAGACTGTAATTGACTGTCTGTCCACAGAGCTTCTTGGATTGAAGGTTATGTCAGTTAATGGGTGGTTAGATATTATAGTCAGATACAGTGCACGTGCGTGTGCGTGTGTGTGTGTGTGTGTGTGTGTGTGTGTGTGTGTGTGTGTGTGATAATTTCGCGCGCATGTGTCTCCTCTCTCTCTCTTTCTTTCACCCCCCTCTCTATCTCTCTTCTCTCCCCTCACGCCCCCCCCTCTCTCTCTCTCACCCACCCCCTCTCTCTCTCTCTCTCTCACCCCCTCTCTCATTCTCATTCTCTCTCTCTCTCTCTCTCTCTCTCACACACACACACACTCTCTCTCTCTCCTACTTACCCTCTCTCTCTCTCCTATTACCCCCCCCCTCTCTCTCTCACACACACACACTCTCTCTCTCCTACTCACCCTCTCTCTCTCTTTCTCTCTCTCCTATTACCCCCCTCTCTCTCTCTCCTATCACCATCTCTCTCTCTCACACCCTCTCTCTCTATCCTATTACCTCTCTCTCTCACACCCTCTCTCTCTCTCCTATCACCATCTCTCTCTCTCACACCCTCTCTCTCTCTCCTATCACCATCTCTCTCTCTCACACCCTCTCTCTCTCTCCTATCACCATCTCTCTCTCTCACACCCTCTCTCTCTCTCCTATCACCATCTCTCTCTCTCACACCCTCTCTCTCTCTCCTATTACCTCTCTCTCTCACACCCTCTCTCTCTCTCCTATTACCTCTCTTTCTCACACCCTCTCTCTCTCTCCTATTACCTCTCTCTCACACCCTCTCTCTCTCTCCTATTACCTCTCTCTCTCACCCTCTCTCTCTCTCCTATTACCTCTCTCTCTCACCCTCTCTCTCTCTCCTATTACCTCTCTCTCTCACACCCTCTCTCTCTCTCCTATTACCTCTCTCTCACACCCTCTCTCTCTCTCCTATTACCTCTCTCTCTCACACCCTCTCTCTCTCTCTCCTATTACCTCTCTTTCTCACACCCTCTCTCTCTCTCTCCTATTACCTCTCTCTCTCACACCCTCTCTCTCTCTCTCCTATTACCTCTCTTTCTCACACCCTCTCTCTCTCTCTCCTATTACCTCTCTCTCACACCCTCTCTCTCTCTCCTATTACCTCTCTCTCTCTCACCCTCTCTCTCTCTCCTATTACCTCTCTCTCTCACACCCTCTCTCTCTCTCCTATTACCTCTCTTTCTCACACCCTCTCTCTCTCTCCTATTACCTCTCTCTCTCACCCTCTCTCTCTCTCCTATTACCTCTCTCTCTCACACCCTCTCTCTCTCTCCTATCACCATCTCTCTCTCTCACACCCTCTCTCTCTCTCCTATTACCTCTCTCTCTCACACCCTCTCTCTCTCTCCTATCACCATCTCTCTCTCTCACACCCTCTCTCTCTCTCCTATCACCATCTCTCTCTCTCACACCCTCTCTCTCTCTCCTATCACCATCTCTCTCTCTCACACCCTCTCTCTCTCTCCTATTACCTCTCTCTCTCACACCCTCTCTCTCTCTCCTATCACCATCTCTCTCTCTCACACCCTCTCTCTCTCTCCTATTACCTCTCTCTCTCACACCCTCTCTCTCTCTCTCTCCTATTACCTCTCTCTCTCACACCCTCTCTCTCTCTCCTATCACCATCTCTCTCTCTCACACCCTCTCTCTCTCTCCTATCACCATCTCTCTCTCTCACACCCTCTCTCTCTCTCCTATTACCTCTCTCTCTCACACCCTCTCTCTCTCTCCTATCACCATCTCTCTCTCTCACACCCTCTCTCTCTCTCCTATTACCTCTCTCTCTCACACCCTCTCTCTCTCTCCTATTACCTCTCTCTCTCACACCCTCTCTCTCTCTCTCTCCTATTACCTCTCTCTCTCACACCCTCTCTCTCTCTCCTATTACCTCTCTCTCTCACACCCTCTCTCTCTCTCTCTCCTATTACCTCTCTCTCACACCCTCTCTCTCTCTCCTATTACCTCTCTCTCTCACACCCTCTCTCTCTCTCTCTCCTATTACCTCTCTCTCACACCCTCTCTCTCTCTCCTATTACCTCTCTCTCTCACACCCTCTCTCTCTCTCTCTCCTATTACCTCTCTCTCTCACACCCTCTCTCTCTCTCTCTCCTATTACCTCTCTCTCTCACACCCTCTCTCTCTCTCTCTCCTATTACCTCTCTCTCACACCCTCTCTCTCTCTCCTATTACCTCTCTCTCTCACCCTCTCTCTCTCTCTCCTATTACCTCTCTCTCACACCCTCTCTCTCTCTCTCCTATTACCTCTCTTTCTCACACCCTCTCTCTCTCTCCTATTACCTCTCTCTCTCACACCCTCTCTCTCTCTCTCCTATTACCTCTCTCTCTCACACCCTCTCTCTCTCTCCTATTACCTCTCTCTCTCACACCCTCTCTCTCTCTCCTATTACCTCTCTCTCACACCCTCTCTCTCTCTCTCCTATTACCTCTCTCTCACACCCTCTCTCTCTCTCCTATTACCTCTCTCTCACACCCTCTCTCTCTCTCTCTCCTATTACCTCTCTCTCACACCCTCTCTCTCTCTCCTATTACCTCTCTCTCTCTCACCCTCTCTCTCTCTCCTATTACCTCTCTTTCTCACACCCTCTCTCTCTCTCCTATTACCTCTCTCTCTCACACCCTCTCTCTCTCTCCTATTACCTCTCTCTCTCACCCTCTCTCTCTCTCCTATTACCTCTCTCTCTCACACCCTCTCTCTCTCTCCTATTACCTCTCTCTCTCTCTCACCCCCCCTCTCTCTTTCTCTCTCTCCTATTACCCCCCCCCTCTCTCTCTCCTATCACCATCTCTCTCTCTCACACCCTCTCTCTCTCTCCTATTACCTCTCTCTCTCACCCTCTCTCTCTCTCCTATTACCTCTCTCTCTCTCACCCTCTCTCTCTCTCCTATTACCTCTCTCTCTCACCCTCTCTCTCTCTCCTATTACCTCTCTTTCTCACACCCTCTCTCTCTCTCCTATTACCTCTCTCTCTCACACCCTCTCTCTCTCTCCTATTACCTCTCTTTCTCACACCCTCTCTCTCTCTCCTATTACCTCTCTCTCTCACACCCTCTCTCTCTCTCTCCTATTACCTCTCTCTCACACCCTCTCTCTCTCTCCTATTACCTCTCTCTCTCACCCTCTCTCTCTCTCCTATTACCTCTCTCTCTCACCCTCTCTCTCTCCTATTACCTCTCTCTCTCTCTCACCCCCCCCTCTCTCTTTCTCTCTCTCCTATTACCCCCCCCTCTCTCTCTCCTATCACCATCTCTCTCTCTCACACCCTCTCTCTCTCTCCTATTACCTCTCTCTCTCACCCTCTCTCTCTCTCCTATTACCTCTCTCTCTCACCCTCTCTCTCTCTCCTATTACCTCTCTCTCTCTCTCACCCCCCCTCTCTCTCTCACCATCTCTCTCTTCCCCCCCCCTCCCCTTCCCCCCTCCCCCTTCTCTCTCAGGCCCTGAGAGGGTCACTCAGGTAAAATCATCAGGCAAAGGGACAATGACATCAAAGACTCGTTTGATGTTCCGCTGGTTAAACATCTTATGCATACTCCGTGGCTTGATTAATTAAAATCAAACACCCGTGCCGTCAAATCCCCCCTTCAGGGAGCCGTTTTCACTGATGTCAAACAGTGCACGTCTCAAATCTCCATCACTGACAGCAGACCTCGGATGTGTGTTTGACGAAGAGATTATCAACTGGAGCAGAGGTAAAGGAATATAGAATCATAATATGAATTACTAAGATAGGTGGGTGGAGGGGGGGCTGGGGGTGGAGGAAGAGTGGGGAAAGAGGGGGGGGGGGGGGGAGTGAATCGGGAACAAGATGACTTAACTCTTTCACCGCCAAGCTCGAATTTATGCACAGGCGTGGTAGAGGACCCGTGTCACTGAAAGGTGACCATTCATTGGTCTGTTATCCATGAACCTACTAGTAGCTCTTAATGTCAGGTGGTAGGACAGGCCATATTTTCTATACATCGCAGGGGGAATCCCCAGCTATTCTTAGCCACTGTGTTTATACCGCAAGGGAATTCTGTACTCTAAATTGACTGACGGCGAAAGGGTTAAGTATTCGAAAAGTGAGTCTAGAAAAGAGGAAGTAGGAGTTGGTTTTTGGGGGTGTGGATGTGGGAGGTGAAAGGAGTGGGTGGGGGGGAGGGGGGGGGGGGGGGGGGGGGGGAGTAGGGGACTCGTTCTATAATATGTACTGTTTTGTTTGTTGTTGTTGTAATTATGCAATCTGGGGAAGAAGTTTAATGTTCTTCTTGTCGTATGTTTCTTCACCCCTCACACCCTCCCCCCCTCCCCCACTAAGATTCATTTTTTATTCTATCTTAATTTCATTTTATGTTACTCTGTTCTATTTTTT
>NC_134903.1:26700739-26708239 GCF_041734735.1 Babylonia areolata
TCATCCGTCCGACGTCCGACGTGTCATCATTCCGACATGTCATCAGTCCGACGTGTCATCGGTCCGACGTGTCATCAGTCCGACGTGTCATCAGTCCGACGTGTCATCGATCCGACGTCCGACGTGTCATCGGTCCGACGTCCGACGTGTCATCGGACCGACGTCCGACGTGTCATCAGTCCGACGTGTCATCGGTCCGACGTCCGACGTGTCATCAGTCCGACATGTCATCAGTCCGACGTGTCATCGGTCCGACGTGTCATCATGCCGACGTGTCATCAGTCCGAAGTGTCATCGGTCCGACGTCCGACGTGTCATCAGTCCGACGTGTCATCAGTCCGACATGTCATCAGCCCGACGTGTCATCAGACCGACGTGTCATCAGTCCGACGTGTCATCAGTCCGACGTGTCATCAGTCCGACGTCCGACGTGTCATCAGTCCGACGTGTCATCAGCCCGACGTGTCATCAGCCCGACGTGTCATCAGCCCGACGCGTCATCAGTCCGACGTGTCATCAGTCCGACAGTCCGACGTGTCATCAGTCCGACGTGTCATCAGTCCGACGTGTCATCGGTCCATGCGCGCGCGCGCGTGTGTATGTGTGTGTGTGAGAGAGAGGGAGAGAGAGAGAGAGAGAGTGTGTGTGTGTGAGTGTGTGTGTGTGTGTGTGTGTGTGTGAATATGTGTGTGTGTGTATGTGCGTGTGTGTGCGTGCGCGCGCGTGTGCGTGCGTGTAAGTGTGTGTGTGTGTGTGTGTGTGTGTGTGTGTGTGTGTGTGTGTGCAAAAGTGCGTGCGCGCGTGTGTGTGTGTGTGTGACAAAGGGAAAGATGGGACAGAGAAACAGATATGCGGCTCGGAACTTGGACAGACTCAAAAACCAAACGACAAACAAGAAACGTAGTACCACGCAAAGGTCTACCAAGAATACGGATTTCACTAGAACACTTCTTTCCCACTTCGTTTTATCACACTATCTGTTTCCTGATGTCTGAAGGCACAGCATCCGCATAACTTATTCCCATGCATGTATGCTTATGAACTGCTGCGCATATAGACACTGGACAATCGCGAAGATTCAGTATATTATATTATATTCTCAACTTGGACTTGGCAGTCTGTTCGGATAGAAATGTCATGCAGGATTCCACAACGCGCTTCCTTAAATGTATTCACACTGTCTTGAATGAAATTGGATTAAGTAGCTTTTGGTTAAACCAGCATAGTCTTGAAGTACATCCCGTTTGGTTCAAAGAGAAGGTTGAATGTTGTTTAAAAGATCAGTTTTTGCAAGATCAGTATAGACCTACAGATAATGATACTATGCATATTAACTATAGGATGTTTAAGCCAAATTTGAGTCAAGATGCTTACTTAACTGTGCTACCAAATAACTGTGTTATCCAGTTAGTTAAGTTTAGGACAACCGATAATGCTTTGCCTGTTAATAGTCAGCGCTTCAACAATTTACCAAGAAACGAACGAATCTGTGATAAATGTTCCACTACCGACATTGCTGATGAGTTCCACTATTTGTTTGTGTGTCCTTTGAAAGTGACAGACAAAAGTATCTACCTAGATATTATAGAAACCTCCCAAACTCTCTTAAATTCCACATATTGTTTTCCGAAAAAAAAAGATCCAAAAGAATATTGTTAAAACTAAAAGCATTTGTCTCTTCTATTTGTAGTTCCTTTCGGTAAAGCTACGTCTGTGGCTAATGGATGAGGATGAATTATTTATTAATGTATATTGTCTGTGCCTGCTGGTCTTGTTTTTTTGTTTTTTTTTCTCTTTGTTCTTTTGACATTACTCTTATTGTTTGTATGGTATATCTAAAAAAAAATAAATTAATATGTATGCATGTAACCTTTCGATGCCCCCAGGGGACATAAGAAATAAACTTTATGCCTTGCCTTGTCTTGCCTTGCTTTGCCTTGCCTTGCCTTGCTTTGCCTTCCCTTGCCTTGCTTTGTCTTGCCTTGCCTTGTCTTGCCTTGCCTTGTCTTGCCTTGCCTTGCCTTGCCTTGCTTTGCCTTGCCTTGTCTTGCTTTGCCTTGCCTTGCCTTGCCTTGCCTTGCTTTGCCTTGTCTTGTCTTGCCTTGCCTTGCTTTGCCTTCCCTTGCCTTGCTTTGCCTTGCCTTGCTTTGCTTTGCCTTGCTTTGTCTTGCCTTGCTTTGCCTTGCCTTGCCTTCCCTTGCCTTCCCTTGCCTTCCCTTCCCTTCCGTTGCCTTCCCTTCCCTTCCCTTCCCTTGCCTTGCCTTGCCTTGCCTTGCCTTGCCTTCCCTTGCCTTCCCTTCCCTTGCTTTGCCTTGCCTTGCCTTGCCTTGCCTTGCCTTGCCTTGCCTTGCCTTGCTTTGCCTTGCTACTCGGAGTCTTTAGCTTGGAAGAGTTCATGCCTCGTCTTTGTCTCTCCTTTCAGACACTCAACATTTTGACTGACTGACTTTCACATTTTTCTTTTTGTTCAACTAGTTTTTATTTATTTATTTATTTGCAAAAAAAAAAAAGAAAAAAAAAAATCCAGCTTTTGTGCGTGGTGTAGAGAGAGGTTATGTGGGGGTTAGAAATGCAGGACATTGAAAACTGCGCAGATGTCGTTTTGTTCGATTGTGCAGATGTCGTTTTGTTCGATGGATTTAGTTCGATTGGTGTGTGTGTGTGTGTGTGTGTGTGTGTGTGTGTGTGTGTGTGCGTGCGTGCGTGCGTGTGTGTGTGTGTGTGTGAGTGTGATTTTCCCCTGAGCCACAATAATTTCGCGCACAGACACGCATGTGTGTTCTATCGTGTTGAAGGCTGCAGAGAGATCAAGCAGACACAGAACTAATACATCTCTGTTGTCTGTCAGAACAATAATGTGTTGGGTATGTGTAAGAGGGCTGTCCCTGTACTGTCATTCTGCCTGTGTCATAATACCATACCATTATTATTATTATTATTATTGTTGTTGTTATCTATTATTTTTGTTTATTTCATTTTATTGTAAAATGTATTTTGTTCTATTTTATTTATTTATTTTTATGTTCATTTTTTTTCTAAATTTATTTATTTATTTATTTTATCTCAAGGCCTGACTAAGCGCGTTGGGTTAGGTTATGCTGCTGGTCAGGCATCTGCTTGGCAGATGTGGTGTAGCGTATATGGATTTGACCGAACGCAGAGACGCTTCCTTGAGCTACTGAAACTGATACTGATACTGATACTGCCTGTGCGCAGACTGAAACACCTCAAGGAGGTCACTGGACGACAAATGACTGAAGAGGTGAAGAAGAACGACTCTTTCGAGTACTTTTGACCGAAAGGCTGAATTTGAAATAGGCTTTCAGCTTTTTTGGGGGGGGTTTCTTTGTCAAGAGGAGGCTTCTTGAGTAGGGGTGTGACTAAGGCATGTTTGAAATGTTCAGAAAAAGAACCTGTAGACAAGGAGATGTTTACAATCTTTGCGATGTCTAGAAGAAGACCATCTGAGCACGGTTTGAACAGATGGGCCATACTCCGTTTTTCGGGGGGGGGGGGGGGGGGGGGGTGTATGCTGGGTATGTCAAGTTCTTGTTTCTATAACCCACCGAACGCTGACATGGATTACAGGATCTTTAACGTGCATATATGATCTTCTGCTTGCGTATACACACGAAGGGGTTTCAGACACAAGCAGGTCTGCATATATGTTGAACCTGGGAGACCGGAAAAATCTCCACCCTTTACCCGTTACCGAGATTCGAACCCGGGACTCTCAGACAGAAAGTCCAACGCTTTAATGAACCGCTCGGCTATTGCGCCCGTCGTGTAGACACTGGCACCAGCACTTGTCACGGTGTAGGCACGCTGATGAAAGTCAATGCACAATGCCAGAGATACGAGAGAATGTTGCCATGGCTTTGCTGGTCACAGTTCATTTACGACGCATGGCCATGAGGTACCTGCAGTGGTTGAAGAGTTACGATAAGATAAGATAAGATAAGATAAGATAAGATAAGATAAGATAAGAATAACTTTATTATCTTCAACTGGAGAAATTTGGTCAGGTGCATTATCACAACATAGACAAGTAAACAACATGGGGACCATAACTGTAAAAGCCAACAACAGCCCCTACAAATATTACGAAGATACAAATGTAAAAAAATATCACATACATCGTTTCATACATACATCCACACACTGCAGGTAATAACTAGTATTCTTAATGTAAAAACAGAAAGAATTAAGAAACATTATTTGAATATAATTATAAACATAGCCTACTATACTGCACATTGATTATAATAGACAGATAAGATAAGAATAAAGATGAACTGCGGAAAACCACAACCAGATAATCAGCACACACCCGCACCCCCCTTTGAAGATCAACGTTGACCAATGCTGGGTCACACCAAGGGCTGGGTGCAGGAAGCCTCCCTGGGTCAGTGGACAGCAGAGTGTCCCCAGCGCAGAAGGCTTCCTCGTGTTGACCCGGCACTTGGAGATGGCGTCCACAGCAGTCATGGCGTTGGTGTTGGACTTCGGCAGTT
This sequence comes from Babylonia areolata, assembly GCF_041734735.1. Lineage (NCBI taxonomy): Eukaryota > Metazoa > Mollusca > Gastropoda > Neogastropoda > Buccinidae > Babylonia > Babylonia areolata. The sequence continues at coordinate 26,705,254 of NC_134903.1, forward strand.
GCCTGAGACTTGGATTGGGGTGGGAGGTGGGGGAGCTGAGAAATGGGACTGGGGAATGGGATACAGATTACAGGTGTCCCTTCCTTCAGCCTGTTGAATCCTCGCTAGGGGAGGGGGGCTAGGGGGAGGAGGGGAGCGGGGGAGAGTTCGGGGGGCTCCAAATGTCAGTGGGGTGTTCGTGCTGTGCTAGGATGGCAAGACGAGATGAAAGGGCCGTGTTTGTCAACAGGCAGGCGCAGAAACCAGAATCAAGGGGTTGAAGTGGTTTATTCTTTTTGGGGGACAATGTGACATGACAAACCCAACTTGAACAAGGTCAACCCGAAGCAAAGTAACCCTTCTCAAAGTGACAGAGGCTGTGAAAACAAAATCACTGATCCACTGAGTGTTTTTGCAGAACTGGCCACTTCAGAATGGAAATGTGAACTGTCCACTTCAGAATGGAAATGTGAACTGACCACTTCAGAATGGAGATGTGAACTGACCACTTCAGAATGGAGATGTGAACTGACCACTTCAGAATGGAGATGTGTCAACTGACCACTTCAGAATGGAGATGTGAACTGGCCACTTCAGAATGGAGATGTGAACTGACCACTTCAGAATGGAGATGTGAACTGACCACTTCAGAATGGAGATGTGTCAACTGACCACTTCAGAATGGAGATGTGAACTGGCCACTTCAGAATGGAAATGTGAACTGGCCACTTCAGAATGGAAATGTGAACTGGCCACTTCAGAATGTTACATACATATTTTTCAACTCTGCTACATACACACATATACATCCACATGCACCCATCCCCCCCCCCCGTACACACGCAATTTTTTTTTTTTAATGCACACGTATGCACTAGCGCGCTTGCCACGCACGCGCGCGCGCACACACACACACACACACACACACACATGGTTCATATCAACCATATAACGCCCACGAGAGAAAAAGCAAAAACAAACCCAAACCAAGAAAAACTCACACACTGGAATGAAAGAAAATGCTAAACAGGGCTCAGTTGGTGGTCTTCTGTACAATGTTCGAAGCAGAACAGGCAATACTAAATTAATGTGTATGTGAACACGTAATTGAAGTGTGACTGGATGACACTGGAAAGGAATGACGAGCACAGCTGTCAATTGGCTGTACCCAGGTAGGCAGCCTGTTGTGCAAATAACTCTGTGTACGGGGGGAAAGAGGCAGAGTGATAAAGACGTTACTCTACCAGAAGAGTGTCCGTGTGGAAATGGGTTCGTTTACCGCTCTCGGCCTTTCTCCAAGTCTGACTTACGAAGTCTCATGTAACTAACCATTTGTAAGTATGATAAAATGTAGTCAACCTACTTTACAGAAGCGAAACAATTTACGTGTTGCATATGATAATGTGTTTTTGTATAGAAGACAAAAATCAGCATTAATGTAAGTATTAAATGAAGTCATTTTTGCATATGGATTACATTATAATGTCAATTAATGCAACAACAATATTGCTTGGAATGCTTTTGAAAAGTGAATTGCAACTTAACCATGTTGTCAACGACACCCCCTCCCCGCCCCCCCCCCCCCCCATTGATATGGCACCCCTTGTATTGTGGCCCAAGGCCAATGTACATTAAAACGTTCGAGTTCGAGTTCGAGTTCCAAGTCTGACTGGACAAAATCAAACTGAACGTCCAGATTTCGCCTTTCTCTAACCCAGAAAAACCGGCAACAGTGGAGACGCGCATGCGCACGTGGTTCTAACTAAAAATAATCAGGGAGTCATGATGAAAATGGACCTGCACACTCTCCCTATTTGAATATCAACACAGACTTCGTCTGTCTCTGACCATATATGGTGTGATCAGATGGTCAGATGTTCCACGTGGGCCTCTTTTAGTCACGTGACAGTTGAGGCATCGTGTCGATTACCACATGCTCCATGTGGCCTCTACAGTCACGTGACAGTTGTGACGTAATGTCTTTGAGCAGCTGTATATAGATACAGTGGCTGTGTGCCATCGTCATTCGCCGCGTAACCAACTTCAGGGTCAAACAGCTTCCATCTGCACGTGAAGATTCAAGTCGCCAGCTGCAGCGTCATGAGGCTTTGTTGCTTCTTTGTTCTTGGTCTGCTTCTGGCTTCAGCAGGGACTGCTGCTTGTAAGTTGGATTTTACCATTGCCTGAATACATTTATGTTCTGAGGGTAATAGAGTAAGCAAGGTAATGCTTTTTTTTTCATCCAGCCCTGAAAGGGGAAACAGTGACATGAACAAAGGGGGGGGGGGGGGGGGGGGGATCATTATATCAGTACAACATGCATATCATAGTCATGGATACATGAATGGTAATTTAAACATTTACAACACTGAATAGAGGAGAATAAGAGGAGAGAGAGATATAAGGGGACAGATAGAGCAAGCAAGCGAGCGAGCGAGAGAGAGAGTACAAAGCGTGAACATTGATACAGGTCAAGATAATGATTAAATCAATTTGAAAAAAAAAGAAAAAAAAAAGAAAAAGAATAAGCATGCACATGTTACAAAAACAACAACAACAAACAAAAACACACACAAAAAAACAAACACCCCCCCCCCAATAATAGAAATAACGCTATTTAAAGAGTTGTAGGAGCAAAAAAAGAGTTTGAAAGAGAGAGACGGAGAGAGACAAAGAGATGAATAGAGAGACAAAGACAGAGGTGATGTTATAAATTATAAGATTTATAATGCATATTAATATAAAGAAATATAGTAATATGAGAGAGAGAGAGATAACGATAACGATAACGATGTTTTATTCAGATTAAGGCCAAAGCCCCTTACTGAAGGGGGTCATACAAGAAAATAAATAAGGAAAATGACTTGACGCGATAATCCAACATCACAAATCAACCAAAAGTAGCTAATACAATACTCAACAACATTCACAAAATAATTCGAAGTCTCTTCAATGCCTCATATAAGTATATGGCCAAGTTGTGTTGGGTAAGCTCATGTTTTGACGT
>NC_134903.1:26728239-26730739 GCF_041734735.1 Babylonia areolata
ACGGAGTATGGCTGGCTACATGGCGGGACAAAAAAGGTCATACACGTAAAAGCCCACTCGTGTACATACGAGTGAAGATGGGAGTTGCAGCCCACGAACGAAGAAGAAGAAGGAGAAGGAGAAGCATTCGCCAATGATTCGGATCAGTGAGACGATAAGCCGAGATCCCTTGGTAGTATGGGCTTAGCGCACGTAAAAGAACCCACGGCAACAAACGGGTTGTTGTCCCTGGCAAAATTCTAAAGAAAATCCATTTTGGTTTGAAATCAAATACACTTCCAGACAATAATAAAGAAAAAAAGAAAGAAAGAAAAGAATTATAAAACAAGAAAAAAATAAAATAAAATGGGACAAAATAAAATAACATGATTAAATAAACAGATGGCGCTGCGCTTTATCAACGTGTTTTCCCTGGGGAGAGCGGTCCGAATTTCACAAAGAGGAATCTGTTGTGACAGAATGCAACACAATACAATGTGATGCAATCCCCCCCCCCCCACGCCCCCCACCCACCCACACACACACAAAACCCAATGCAGTGCAGTTCAATACAATACAGTACAATACAATGCAATGCAATGCAGTTCAGTATAATGCAGTGCAGTGCAGTTCAATACAATACAATACAATGCAATGCAATGCAGTACAATACAATACAATAGAATACATTACAAAACAAAACAATACAGTATAGTGTAGTACAATACAATACAATAGAATACATTGCAGAACAAAATGATACAGTGTAGTGCAGTGCAATACAATACAATACAATACATTGCAAAACAAAATGATACAGTGTAGTGCAGTGCAATACAATACATTACAATACAATACAATACATTACAAAACAAAATGATACAGTGTAGTGCAGTGCAATACAATACATTACAATACAATACAATACATTTCAAAACAAATTGATATAGTGTAGTGCAATACAATACAATAGAATACATTACAAAACAAAATGATACAGTGTAGTGCAGTGCAATACAATACAATACATTTCAAAACAAATTGATATAGTGTAGTGCAGTGCAATACAATACAATACAATACATTACAAAACAAAATGATACAGTGTAGTGCAATACAATACAATACATTACAATACAATACATTACAAAACAAAACGATACAGTGTAGTGCAGTACAATACAATACATTACAAAACAAAACGATACAGTATAGTGCAGTACAATACAATACATTACGAAACAAAACGATACAGTGTAGTGCAGTACAATACAATACATTACAAAACAAAACGATACAGTATAGTGCAGTACAATATAATACATTACAAAACAAAACGATACAGTGTAGTGCAATACAATACAATACATTACAAAACAAAACGATACAGTGTAGTGCAGTACAATACAATACATTACAAAACAAAACGATACAGTATAGTGCAGTACAATACAATACATTACAAAACAAAACGATACAGTGTAGTGCAGTACAATACAATACATTACAAAACAAAACGATACAGTATAGTGCAGTACAATATAATACATTACAAAACAAAACAATACAGTATAGTGCAGTACAATACAATAGAATACATTACAAAACAAAATGATACAGTATAGTGCAGTACAATACATTACAAAACAAAACAATACAGTGTAGTGCAATACAATACAATACATTACAAAACAAAATGATACAGTGTAGTGCAGTACAATACAATATAATACATTACAAAACAAAACAATACAGTATAGTGCAGTACAATACAATAGAATACATTACAAAACAAAATGATACAGTATAGTGCAGTACAATACATTACAAAACAAAACAAAACAATACAGTATAGTGTAGTACGATGCAATACAATAGAATACATTACAAAACAAAATGATGCAGTATAGTGTAGTACAATACAATACAATACAATACATTACAAAACAAAACGATACAGTGTAGTGCAGTACAATACAATACATTACAAAACAATACAATACAACACAATACATATGCTGAAGGAACGTGATCAGTTTGTTTCCGCAGTTCAGTTGCTGGGAGAAGAGGTGCTGTTAACCGCACGACCTGTTTTCTTTCTTTCTTTCTTCCTCTCTTTCTTTCCTTCCTTCTTACCTTGTTTGTTTGCTTCTTCATTTCATTGGGGGGGGGGGGGGGGGGGGGGGGGGGGGGGGGGGGTAAACAAACAAACACTGTACAAATCAAATCAAATCAATCAAATCAAAAACACTTTATTAATCCACATGGAAATTAAGTTGTGCAATCACAGGCTCATTGTAAACACTGGCATAAAATCATGCGCAACATAAGAAGAGATTAAAACTAGTCAAATGAGAATTCCCAATAGCTGACGATATACTAACCCCCCCACTCCCCACACACACATACTCATGTTAAGACAATAGGGTATTGCACAACAATATTAACAAATGAAAACATCCAACAACAAAAAAGGGTATAAGATTACTAAAAATGACATGCGCGCACGCACGCACACACA
>NC_134903.1:26738239-26750739 GCF_041734735.1 Babylonia areolata
CTGTTTGGCATTATGGACAAGTGTTTCTTTCATTGGGGTAAATGTTTTTCGCTCACTTTCACGTTTGACAGGTTTTCGTAGGTGATCATGATGGCAGACACATAAAAGTACGAATGGTTGTCTGAAAGATATGCATGTGCACGTGTACACACACACGTCCACACAAAGACGCTCCTCCCCCCACACCCCACAACCCCCACACACATGCCCAAAATCACTACACGTTTTATGCTTTAGAAATTGAAGACACACATAATATGCACACACACACACATGCACACAAACACTACACACATGAACACACACACACACACACAATCACACACACACACACATGCATGCATACATACACATACCGAGACTCTCGCATGCACACACGCACACACACAGACTCATGTATGCATGCTCGCACACACACGCACACGCACACGCACACACACACACTCACAAACAAAAGGCATATATAAATACTCACATGCACACACACACACACACACACACACACACACACACACACACACAGAGGCCTACATTGTGTGCATGCACTGTATCCGGATTCCTGTCGAGGTCAACAGCTCAGCCCACCCCCCAACTCCCCCTCACACACCCTCCCCCGCCCCCTCCGTACCCATCACCCCCTATTTTTGTTAAGTTGTCTATTGACAAACACCCACACTGATTCCCGTGATAGGTACATGTACCCACTACTAAACTCCCTGCAGCTTGTGTGTGTGTGTGTGTGTGTGTGTGTGTGTGTGTACTCTCGTGTGTGTGTGTGTGTGTGTGTGTGTGTGTGTGTGTGTGTGTACTCTCGTGTGTGTGTGTGTGTGTGTGTGAATATTTGTATATATGTGTGTGTGCGTGCGTGTGCGTTGTTGTTGTTGTTGTTGTTGTTGTTGTGTGTGTGTGTGCTTGCGTGCGTGCATGTGCGTGTGTGTGTGAGTGTGTGTGTGTGCTTGCGTGCGTGCATGCGTGCATGTGTGTGTGTGTGTCCTGTTCCGGTTACTTTAATTTCAGAAGCTGACAAGACCGAGGGTAAACAGGCAGGAGCCAGATAGCTGGGCTCCCCCCCCCAGTGGGTTGTGTGAACCTCGCGTGTGTTGACACGAACCCACTACTTCTCTCTGAACGAGTAGAATAATTAGTTATTTTCCACTCTCTCTCTTGCCTCTCTGTCTGTCTGTTAGTCAGCCAGTCTGTCTGTCTGTCTGTCTGTCTGTGTGTCTGTCTGTCTCAAGGATAGATCTGAAGACTCGGCAGTGTCTGAAATCTTTTATCCTTGAGTGAGGAAGGTTTTGTGTCCTGAGTCTCTTTACTTCCTCTTTCTCTCTGTCTCTGTTTATCTCACTGTTTTACTGTTTCTCTCTCTCTCTCTCTCTCTCTCTCTCTCTCTCTCTCTCTCTCTCTCTCTCTCTCTCTCCTCTCTCTCTCTCTTTCTTGTTGGAAATTATAAAGCATTTAAAAGACGATGTTATGTAACATGATAATCTATTGTAAAGCATTTAAAAGACAATGTTCATAATTATGTAACATGATAATCTGTGAAAATGCATTTAAAAGACGATGTTCATAATTATGTAACATGATAATCTACTATTATAAAGCATTTAAAAGACAATGTTCATATGTAACATGATAATCTGATAACGTTTTTGTTATGTTCATGTACTTCCCCTTCTGAGGGGCCATGGCCTTATGAATAAACCATCTCAATCTCAATCTCTCTCTTGTTGACAATTATGTATATAATTCTAGTATTTTCTTTTATTCTTGCTCCATGAATGTGTGTGTGTGTGTGTGTGTGTGTGTGTGTGTGGGTGTGTGGGTGTGTTTGCTTGCATGTATGTGCGTGCATGTATGTGCGTTCATGTGGTTGTACGTTCATGTGGTTGTACGTATGTGCGTGAGCATGCACACACGTGTGCGCGCATACGTCGTTTGTGCAAGCATTCGTAGGCCGAGCAACACGTGTATCATGATTACCTATGCACGACCCATCAGCGGTGAAACCAGCGAAAAAAAACCACCTCTGAACCAACATTTACCCCTCCAAAAGAAACACTTGTCTGTAACAGCAAAAAGGATTTATTTTGACCTGGGGGGTCGGGAGGAGGGGGAGGAGAAGGGGGAGAGAGAGAGAGAGAGAGAGAGAGAGAGAGAGAGCACTTTTTCCATGCCCCCTCCACCCCACCCCCACCTCCCACCCGGACAGGGTAATCACCTGCGCCGTGTGTGTGTGTGTGTGCATTTCATTTGGAGTCTTTGCAGCCAGGGCCCAAAGTAAGCACAGCGCTGCGGACAGCTGGAGCTGGCTTTGAACTGTGTGCAGCGTGTGTGTACACACACCACGGGGCTCCTCCCTCGGTAAGTATCACACGTTGACGTCAAGAAAAGAACGAGAGAGAAAGGGGTGGAGGGGTAAAAAAAAAAACAAACAGGAAAAAAGATGGGGTAGGGGTGGGGGTCTGGGTGTGTGGGTGTGGGTGTGAAAATGAAATCGCTGACAGAAAAAAAGGTCTACACTATAGATATGAAGAACGTCTCTCTCCTCTTTCATTTCGTTTTAATGCGCAGATATAAAATCATCGGCAGAAAAAAGGCTTATGCAAGGGAAATTTAAAGCGTCTCTCTCTCTCGCTTCTTTTATTTGAATGCACACGTCCACAGACACACATACACATGTGGAGTCGTACATGAGCTTGCATGCACTTAAACACACACACACACATACACACACACACACACACACACACACAATGCGCACGCAAGCACACACACATATATACAAATATTCACACACATACACACACAGAGACAGACAGACAGACACACACACACACACACACACACACACACACACACTTATTCTGGAAGTGTTTTGACACAGATGCATACATTCCTCAACATCTACATCTCCCACCTGCCCATTTTTCTCATGTGCGCGCGCGCGCGCGCACGCACACACACACACACACACACACACTCGCTCTCTGTCTCTATCTCTCCCTCTCTTTCTCTCTCTCTCTCTCTCTCTCTCTCTTTCACACACACAAACACGCACACACACACACACACACACACAGACACACACACACACACACACACACACACACACACACACACACACATGCGCGTGCATGCACCCACACACACACCTCAAACACACACAAACGCACACGTACACACACACACACACACACACACAAACACACACACACACACACAAACACAAACACACACACACACACAAACACACACATACACACAAACACACACACACATTTGTATAAGCGTGTGTTTTTTTTAATGTACATATATTGTGTGTAGCCCTTCTTTTTTTTTTCTACCTTGTCTGCCCTCTCCCCCCACCCCTCTCTCCACCTCTGTTCCCCCCCCCTCCACCTCCCCCCACTTCCTCCTCCCTCCCGCCCCAGAATGGGATTCATTTTGTGTTGAAATGTCTCCCAATTTTTTGTGCTATATCCATGCAAAACGATATCCATGTAAATGTATCCAACTGCTGTACACATCTGGGTTTTTTTTCTTTTCACATCTTCAGTTTACCAGTGGCATCGACTGATGATGGCACGATACGTAGCTAATTAATTTTGATTTTGGAATGTACAGTTTTGTTTCTGATGTATTATGTTGTTTTTTTTTGTTTTTTTTTATAATTTGATGTATCATTGTATGTTTTTATGAAAGTTTGATTTTATGTGGATTTCTTTTGTTGTAGTTTGTTTTGTGTTTAAGTGCGTATCTGAGGAATGTGTTTTGTTTGTTTTTGATGTATTGTTTTATCATTTATACGATTTGGAATGGTTTCCGAAAAACGTTTTTAGTTTGTTTCCGATATATTTTTTTTAAAAGTAGAATGCTTTTATTTGTTTATTTTATCCTCAGAATGGTGGCATAGTTTGACAACACGTTCATTTTATCCTCAGAGGGGTGGTATAATTTGAAGACATATTTATTTTGTCCTCAGAATGGGTATAATTTGTCGCCATTTCTGTTTTATTCTCAGAAGGGAGGCATAGTTTGAGAACATGTTTATTTTATCCTCAGAAGGGTGGTTTAAGTTGTCTCCATTTCTGTTTTATTCTCAGAAGGGAGGCATAGTTTGAGAACATGTTTATTTTATCCTCAGAAGGGTGCTTTAATTTGTCTCCATTTCTGTTTTATTCTCAGAAGGGAGGCATAGTTTGAGAACATGTTTATTTTATCCTCAGAAGGGTGCTTTAATTTGTCTCCATTTCTGTTTTATTCTCAGAAGGGAGGCATAGTTTGACAACATGTTTATTTTATCCTCAGAGGGATGACATAGTTTGAGAAGGTGTTTATTTTATCCTCAGAAGGGAGGCATAGTTTGACAACATGTTTATTTTATCCTCAGAGGGATGACATAGTTTGAGAACGTGTTTATTTTATCCTCAGAAGGGAGACATTTGTCATTGTATTTGTGTGAGGCATCTCTGTGAAGAGCAACAGAGAGTTGTGTAGTAATCAGTCACTGTTGTCTTCTGTTTCGCAGAAGTTCTGGCGACATCAGTTTGTGTCGTCTCATTGTTCATACGGGGCTTGAACGAATAAATCATCTCAGTCTGAGTCTCTGTCTCAGTCTCTGTGTGTCCGTCTGTCTGTCTCTCCATTTCTTTCTCTTTGTCTGTCTGTCTGTCTCTCTCTCTTTGCGCACACGCGCGTGCTAGTCATGGTATTTTTTTTGTCAATGTATTTGTGTAAGGCATCTCAGTGAAGAGCAACACTCTTGTGTTCAGTTTCGCAGTAGTTCTGGTGACATCAATCTGTGTATTGTTCATACGGGGCATGAACGAATAAATCATCTGAGCCTGAGTCTCTGTCTCAGTCTCTGTGTGTCCGTCTGTCTGTCTCTCCATTTCTTTCTCTTTGTCTGTGTGTCTGTCTGTCTGTCTCTCCATTTCTTTCTCTTTGTCTGTGTGTCTGTCTGTCTGTCTCTCCATTTCTTTCTCTTTGTCTGTGTGTCCGTCTGTCTGTCTCTCCATTTCTTTCTCTTTGTGTGTCCGTCTGTCTGTCTCTCCATTTCTTTCTCTTTGTGTGTCTGTCTGTCTGTCTCTCCATTTCTTTCTCTTTGTCTGTGTGTCCGTCTGTCTGTCTCTCCATTTCTTTCTCTTTGTCTGTCTCTGTCTGTCTGTCTGTCTCTCCATTTCTTTCTCTTTGTCTGTGTGTCCGTCTGTCTGTCTCTCCATTTCTTTCTCTTTGTCTGTCTCTGTCTGTCTGTCTGTCTCTCCATTTCTTTCTCTTTGTCTGTGTGTCCGTCTGTCTGTCTGTCTCTCCATTTCTTTCTCTTTGTCTGTGTGTCCGTCTGTCTGTCTCTCCATGTCTTTCTCTTTGTCTGTGTGTCCGTCTGTCTGTCTCTCCATTTCTTTCTCTTTGTCTGTGTGTCCGTCTGTCTGTCTCTCCATTTCTTTCTCTTTGTCTGTGTGTCCGTCTGTCTGTCTCTCCATTTCTTTCCCTTTGTCTGTGTGTCCGTCTGTCTGTCTCTCCATTTCTTTCTCTTTGTCTGTGTGTCCGTCTGTCTGTCTCTCCATTTCTTTCTCTTTGTCTGTGTGTCCGTCTGTCTGTCTCTCCATTTCTTTCTCTTTGTGTGTCCGTCTGTCTGTCTCTCCATTTCTTTCTCTTTGTGTGTCCGTCTGTCTGTCTCTCCATTTCTTTCTCTTTGTCTGTGTGTCCGTCTGTCTGTCTCTCCATTTCTTTCTCTTTGTCTGTCTCTGTCTGTCTGTCTGTCTCTCCATTTCTTTCTCTTTGTCTGTGTGTCCGTCTGTCTGTCTCTCCATTTCTTTCTCTTTGTCTGTGTGTCCGTCTGTCTGTCTCTCCATTTCTTTCTCTTTGTCTGTCTCTGTCTGTCTGTCTGTCTCTCCATTTCTTTCTCTTTGTCTGTGTGTCCGTCTGTCTGTCTCTCCATTTCTTTCTCTTTGTCTGTCTCTGTCTGTCTGTCTGTCTCTCCATTTCTTTCTCTTTGTCTGTGTGTCCGTCCGTCTGTCTGTCTCTCCATTTCTTTCTCTTTGTCTGTGTGTCCGTCTGTCTGTCTCTCCATTTCTTTCTCTTTGTCTGTGTGTCCGTCTGTCTGTCTCTCCATTTCTTTCTCTTTGTCTGTCTCTGTCTGTCTGTCTGTCTCTCCATTTCTTTCTCTTTGTCTGTGTGTCCGTCTGTCTGTCTCTCCATTTCTTTCTCTTTGTCTGTCTCTGTCTGTCTGTCTGTCTCTCCATTTCTTTCTCTTTGTCTGTGTGTCCGTCTGTCTGTCTGTCTCTCCATTTCTTTCTCTTTGTCTGTGTGTCCGTCTGTCTGTCTCTCAATGTCTTTCTCTTTGTCTGTGTGTCCGTCTGTCTGTCTCTCCATTTCTTTCTCTTTGTCTGTGTGTCCGTCTGTCTGTCTCTCCATTTCTTTCTCTTTGTCTGTGTGTCCGTCTGTCTGTCTCTCCATTTCTTTCTCTTTGTCTGTGTGTCCGTCTGTCTGTCTCTCCATTTCTTTCTCTTTGTGTGTCCGTCTGTCTGTCTCTCCATTTCTTTCTCTTTGTGTGTCCGTCTGTCTGTCTGTCCATTTCTTTCTCTTTGTCTGTGTGTCCGTCTGTCTGTCTCTCCATTTCTTTCTCTTTGTCTGTGTGTCCGTCTGTCTGTCTCTCCATTTCTTTCTCTTTGTGTGTCCGTCTGTCTGTCTCTCCATTTCTTTCTCTTTGTTTGTGTGTCTGTCTGTCTGTCTCTCCATTTCTTTCTCTTTGTCTGTCTCTGTCTGTCTGTCTGTCTCTCCATTTCTTTCTCTTTGTCTGTCTCTGTCTGTCTGTCTGTCTGTCTTTGCGCACACGCGCGTGCAGGTCATGGTATTTCTTCTCTCATTATTGCCCCATCTTGGAAACAGAAGGTCAGTGAACTTCTGACGATGGTTAAGCACGACTGGCGTGTCTTCTTCTTCCCCTCCTCTTACCCCCTCCCCCCTCCACCTGCCCCCTCCTCTTACCCCCTCCACCCTCCACCTGCCCCCCCCCACCCCTTCCTTTCTGTACTTTCTCTCCCTTCCCCTCCCCCCTCCTCTTACCCCCTCCCCCCTCCACCTGCCCCCCCACCCCTTCCTTTCTGTACTTTCTCTCCCTTCCCCTCCCCCCTCCTCTTACCCCCTCCCCCCTCCACCTGCCCCCCACCCCTTCCTTTCTGTACTTTCTCTCCCTTCCCCTCCCCCCTCCTCTTACCCCCTCCCCCCTCCACCTGCCCCCCCCCCACCCCTTCCTTTCTGTACTTTCTCTCCCTTCCCCTCCTCCCTCCTCTTACCCCCTCCCCCCTCCACCTGCCCCCCCCCTTCCTTTCTGTACTTTCTCTCCCTTCCCCTCCCCCCTCCTCTTACCCCCTCCCCCCTCCACCTGCCCCCCCACCCCTTCCTTTCTGTACTTTCTCTCCCTTCCCCTCCTTTCTTTCTTTCCTCACATTCCTCCTGGTCCTGCTCTTTACCCCCTCCTCTACCCCCCTTTACCCCTCCCTCCCTCCCTTTCTTTCTCTCTCTCTCCCATCCTTTCTTTCTTTCGCTTTCTCCCCTCCTTCTTTCTTTCTTTCTTTCTTCACATTCCTCCTAGTCCTGCTCTTTACCCCCTTCCTTATCCCCCTTTACCCCTCCCTCCCCCCTCCCTCCCTCCCTGCCTTTCTTTCTTTCTCTCTCTCTCCCCTCCTCCTTTCTTTCTTTCCTCACATTCCTCCTAGTCCTGCTGTCCCCCTCTCTTATCCCCCTTTACCTCTCCCCTCCCTCCCTCCCTTCCTTCCTTTCTTTCTCTCTCTCCCATCCTCCTTCCTTTCTTTCTTCACATTCCTCCTAGTCTTGCTCTCCCCCTCCCTTATCCCCCTTTACCTCTCCCCTCCCTCCCTCCCTTCCTTCCTTTCTTTCTCTCTCTCCCATCCTCCTTTCTTTCTTTCCTCACTTTCCTCCTAGTCCTGCTGTCCCCCCTCTCTTATCCCCCTTTACCTCTCCCCTCCCTCCCTCCCATCCTCCTTCTTTCTCTCTCTCCCATCCTCCTTCCTTTCTTTCTTCACATTCGTCCTAGTCTTGCTCTCCCCCTCCCTTATCCCCCTTTACCTCTCCCCTCCCTCCCTCCCATCCTCCTTCTTTCTGTCTCTCCCCTCCTCCTTTCTTTCTTTCCTCACTTTCCTCCTAGTCCTGCTGTCCCCCCTCTCTTATCCCCCTTTACCTCTCCCCTCCCTCCCTCCCTTCCTTCCTTTCTTTCTCTCTCTCCCATCCTCCTTCCTTTCTTTCTTCACATTCCTCCTAGTCTTGCTCTCCCCCTCCCTTATCCCCCTTTACCTCTCCCCTCCCTCCCTCCCTTCCTTCCTTTCTTTCTCTCTCTCCCATCCTCCTTCCTTTCTTTCTTCACATTCCTCCTAGTCTTGCTCTCCCCCTCCCTTATCCCCCTTTACCTCTCCCCTCCCTCCCTCCCATCCTCCTTCTTTCTCTCTCTCCCATCCTCCTTCCTTTCTTTCTTCACATTCCTCCTAGTCTTGCTCTCCCCCTCCCTTATCCCCCTTTACCTCTCCCCTCCCTCCCTCCCTACCTTCCTTTCTTTCTCTCTCTCCCATCCTCCTTTCTTTCTTTCCTCACTTTCCTCCTAGTCCTGCTGTCCCCCCTCTCTTATCCCCCTTTACCTCTCCCCTCCCTCCCTCCCATCCTCCTTCTTTCTCTCTCTCCCATCCTCCTTCCTTTCTTTCTTCACATTCCTCCTAGTCTTGCTCTCCCCCTCCCTTATCCCCCTTTACCTCTCCCCTCCCTCCCTCCGTTCTTTCCTTTCTTTCTCTCTCTCCCATCCTCCTTCCTTTCTTTCTTCACATTCCTCCTAGTCTTGCTCTCCCCCTCCCTTATCCCCCTTTACCCTCTCCCCTCCCTCCCTCCCTTCCTTCCTTTCTTTCTCTCTCTCCCATCCTCCTTTCTTTCTTTCCTCACTTTCCTCCTAGTCCTGCTGTCCCCCCTCTCTTATCCCCCTTTACCTCTCCCCTCCCTCCCATCCTCCTTCTTTCTCTCTCTCCCATCTTCCTTTCTTTCCTCACATTCCTCCTAGTCTTGCTCTCCCCCTCCCTTATCCCCCTTTACCCTCTCCCCTCCCTCCCTCCCTTCCTTCCTTTCTTTCTCTCTCTCCCATCCTCCTTCTTTCTCTCCCTCCCATCCTCCTTCTTTCTCTCTCTCCCATCCTCCTTCCTTTCTTTCTTCACATTCCTCCTAGTCTTGCTCTCCCCCTCCCTTATCCCCCTTTACCCTCTCCCCTCCCTCCCTCCCATCCTCCTTCTTTCTCTCTCTCCCATCCTCCTTCCTTTCTTTCTTCACATTCCTCCTAGTCTTGCTCTCCCCCTCCCTTATCCCCCTTTACCCTCTCCCCTCCCTCCCTCCCTTCCTTCCTTTCTTTCTCTCTCTCCCATCCTCCTTCCTTTCTTTCTTCACATTCGTCCTAGTCTTGCTCTCCCCCTCCCTTATCCCCCTTTACCCTCTCCCCTCCTCCCCTTCCTTTCTTTCTCTCCCATCCTCCTTTCTTTCTTCACATTCCTCCTAGTCTTGCTCTCCCCCTCCCTTATCCCCCTTTACCCTCTCCCCTCCCTCCCTCCCTGCCTTTCTTTCTTTCTTTCCCATCCTCCTTTCTTTCTTTCCTCACATTCCTCCTAGTCTTGCTCTTTACCCCCCCCCCCCCTCCCTTATCCCCATTTACCCCCTCCCTCTCCCCTCCCTCCCTTCCTTTCTCTCTTTCTCTCTCTCTCTCTCTCTCCTCTCCTTTCTTTTTTTCCTATTCCGCCTAGTGCTGCTCTCTCTCCCATCCCTCATCCCCCCATTCCCATGCCGCCCCCCGCCCCCCCCCCCCTCCCCCCAGGTCCCCCACGCCCCCTCACCTGTCAAAATGGTTGAGTGAAGAGGAAGAACAGAAAGTTGTCAGTCTGTCATAGAACGATGATGAATGGGACGTGTGAGGTGAGCAGCTAGGGTGGGGGAGGGGGGGGGGAGATGGGATGAGGAGGGTGGTGAGGGTGGTGGGAGGGGGGGGGGGGAGGGAGGGAGGGGTCATGTGGGATGGGGTCAGTGACTCTACGGCGAAGTATGTGTAAAGGTATGCAGTATCATTGGGGAAGGTGGTGGAGGTATGGTGGTTTTGTTGTTGTTGTTGTTGCTTTAATCAACACCAGAATGATTAAATAGAAGGAAAGACCTTGCTTGTCGCTTTTTTCCTCTGTCAGTCCTATCGTCTTCGTGTCTCTATCTCTGTCTGTTGTCTCATTCAGTCTTCCAAATAGCCCTACAAATGACTTCCAAATAACCCTACAAATGCTTCCAAATAACCCTACAAATGACTTCCAAATAACCCTACAAATGCTTCCAAATAACCCTACAAATGACTGCCAAATAACCCTACATTCAGCATCTATTATAACTAGCAGGATATTCAACACTTGTGAATTGACTGTAACCTTTACTGAGTACGTAGTACAATTATAGGCTTGTAATGACACTTATGAAATAACTGAGCCACATTCACTGAGCAGTAATTATGATTATTAGCGTGTGCAGCATTCTGAAATAACTGTCTCATTCACTGATCATATTTTCACTGGCGTGTATACCACACTGTACATAACGTAACATTTACCAAATATAAGCATTAGAATATACAACACTACTGACATATATGTTACAATCATTGAATATATATATATATATATATATATATATATATATATATATATATATATATATATTTTTTTTTTTTTTTTTTTTTTTTTTTTGAATGAAATTACCCGTAGTTGTTCCAGCACTATTTCAGTACACAGTGAATGACTGAATTGATTTTGCTGATCAGAGATAATAGGATATCAGTATCTGAGCCGTGATTCGAACCAGCGCGCTCAGATTCTCTCGCTTCCTAGGTGGATCGTTACCTCTAGGCCATCACTCCACATAATGTCTTGAAGTGAAATAGTTCAGGAGACCCTCTTCCTGTACCGTGCAACCCTTAGTCCCTCCTCCCACCATCACTACCTCAAAAGAAGTGGATGTGAATATGTGGACTGGTGGCCCAGTCATAATGCGCTTGGCTGCGGTTCGAGTCTCATATATGGATCGGAATTTTTTTTTCTTTCTTTCTTTTACTTCTTCCCCACTAGACCTTGAGTGGTAGTCTGGGCGTTAGTCATTCCGATGACACGATGGATTGATGTCCCGAGCGCAGGTTAGATAACCCACGGCAAAAGAAAAGAAGAAAAAAGAAAAAAGAAAGAAAGAAAGAAAAAAAAAAGAAAAAAAAAGAGAGTTGTCACTGGCAATACAAGGCCGTACTAAATACGTAACTTGACGCATTTTCCCTTGGGAGAGCAGTCCGAGTTTCACACGGAGAGAAATCCATTTGTGACATACAAAAGTGATGCAGTTTTATGATCTTCTTCTGCGTTCGTGGGCTGCAACTCCCACGTTCACTCGTATGCACACGAGTGGGCTTTTACGTGTATGACCGTTTTTACCCCGCCATGTAGGCAGCCACACTCCGCTTTCGGGGGCGTGCATGCTGGGTATGTTCTTGTTTCCATAACCCACCCGAACGCTGACATGGATTACAGGATCTTTAACGTGCGTATTTGATCTTCTGCTTGCATATACACACCAAGGGGGTTCAGGCACTAGCAGGTCCGCACATATGTTGACCTGGGAGATCGTAAAAATCTCCACCCTTTACCCACCAGGCGCCGTTACCGAGATTCGAACCTGGGACCCTCAGATTGAAAGTCCAACGCTTTAACCACTCGGCTCTTGCGCCCGTCATTATGATCTTTGATATCTCTCTGTCTCTCTGTCTCTCTATCTCTGTCTCTCTATCTCTGTCTCTCTGTCTCTGTCTCTGTCTTCCTGTCTCTGTCTCTCTGTCTCTCTGTTTCTGTCTCTCTGTCTCTGTCTCTCTTCTTGTTGTTCCTTCAACATCTTCTCCTCTTCCTTCTATCCCTCTTTTTTTTCCTTTCTTTGTGTTTTGCTGCCCCATCATCTACACCGTTTCATTGGCATAACTCGCACGCCGCTCATTCCGAATTTCCCCCACACAGCCACACCCGGCTTCGTCCGTCGCAATAACCAGCGTCGGCAGTCCACAAGGAACTATCGATGGTCCAAGGTCGCCAGGAGGCCACACAGAGAGGAGACCCTGCACTGCCTGCCGAGTCCCTTTGGGCGGTGTTGAGTAGTGCCTGTCCTGATTAATTCATGGTTCTGAGGACACTAACCTCCTCAAGCCCTCATTAACCCCCCCCCCCCCTTCCCCCAGTGGATTCGCAACAGCTCTGAAGAACTAGATCGAACAATTTGGGTGCAGAGAGAGGGGTGAGAACCCGGCAACAGCCCCCCCCCCCACGACCCCCCCTCCCCCCGACTTGAATGTGAACGATTTCTACACGGGTCAATGGGAGTTCGGCTTTACAACCTAGCCTGATGAGGTTTGGATCGGGTATGTGGGAGGGGTTATGGGGGGAACC
>NC_134903.1:26765739-26773239 GCF_041734735.1 Babylonia areolata
CTGCAACTGCGCTGATAATTTATTGTCGTCAGTAAGCTTAAGGGGCTTTGTAGGTGGTGGTGGTGGTGATCTGCATAATGTTACAACCAGAACAGGCAGTACTAAACGTGTGTGTGCTCCAGTGCGTGATTCATGACACTGGAAAGGAATGATGAGCGCAGCTGCCAGCCGGCTCTCCCCAAGTAGGCAGCCTGTTGTGCAAGTGACTCTTGTGTTTGTGTAAGGAGGAAGGTGGCAGATTGGTAAAGACGCTACTCTGCTAGTCCGTGAGGGACTGGGCTCGATTCCCGCTCTCGCCCTTTCTCTTAAGTTTCACTGACTGGGAAAAAAAAAATCAAACTGAGCGTCTAGTCATTCGGATGGTACGATGAATCGAGGTTCTTTGCGCACTGAAAAAGAGCCCACGGCACCAAAGGGGTTGTCCTCTGGCAAAATTCTGAAGAAGAAATCCACACAAATGTATATGCACACGCTCAAGGCCTGACAGAGCGCATTGGGTTACACTGCTGGTCAGGCATCTGCCTAGCTGATCAGATGTGGTGTAGCATGTATGGATTTATCTGAACGCTGTATCACCTTGAAAAACTGAAACTGAAACTGAACTCTGTGCTGGTAAAGCACTCAGAGTTTGGTCTCTGACTGAAGACAGGCGTATGTAAGTTTCAATAAGAATGATAATAATAATAATGATAATAATAATAATGATAAATGTTGCTAAAGTGCCTCATTGGCAGTGCAGGGTCTCCTCTGTTGTCTGGCCTCATGGCGACCTAACATCGATAGTTCCCAGTGGGCCGTGCTGGGTCTGGACCTGCGTCAGACGAGTTCTGTGCATGGCAGAGTGTGGGTGGATTCGAGACGATCTGCGCTGAGGTTATTGCAAAACCAAACCACACTAAAACAAGAACAAAGATACTCCAGAAATGAAGCAGTGCAGGGTCTCGTTTGGCGTGTGGCCTCCCGATGACCGAACATTGATTGACTGTTGGTGCTGAAAACGCAGCAGACGAAGCCGGGTGTGGTTTTGTGCGGATGACTTGGAATGAGCAGCGAGGCAGTAATGCCACCAAAACGGTGCAGATGATGAAGCAGCAATAGCAGCAGCAGCAGCAGCAGCAGCAGCAGCAGTAACACTAAAGCACAGATGAAGAATGGAAGAAGGCACTAAAATTTCTGTCGAACAAATCTTTCCAATTTGTTCGGCTGGAGGGGGAAGCGGGCCTCTGTTTTGTTGTTTCCACTGTTGCTTTGTCGCCTTGGTTGCCGCCATTTATCGAGCAGAAAGCGTGACAAAATCACGTGCATGAAAGGCCGCGTGCTTCAGTTGTCTCATGCATATTCATGAGGCTTCAGCTATTCCGAGGGTTTAACGATGTTTTTATGCTCTTTGTTAGTTTGAAATCAAAGGGTTTGCACGTGCTTTTGGGCCAGACCTTCATGGTAAGATTAGTGAATGAATTATTTTGCTGATGCGTTAAAGCTGGCGTGTACCATTCATTAAAGGACAAGTTATTGATATTTACAATCCATGCCCACACACACACATGCACGCTCTCTCTCTCTCTCTCTCTCTCTCTCTCTCTCTCTCTCTCACACACACACACACACACAGTAGCAGGATTGGCAACACAATAAGGGTTGACAATCGAATTCACAGTGTGTGTGTGTGTGTGTGTGTGTGTGCGTGCATACAGCATACGATAAGAATGAGGCAGTGTGTGTGTGCGTGAGAGAGAGAGAGAGAGAGAGAGAGAGAGAGAGAGAGAGAGAGATTACCCTCAATTTCTTTTTTAGTGTTGAGCTCCTGTCAAAGTGCACAATGTCGGGAGATTCTTGGAATTGTCCTTGGAGAGACGTATTGGCAGTCTCTAATCCACCCAGTCTGGCTCCACGACCCAGTAATTATTGTCGTCAGTAAGGGGAGCAACAGAAGGTGGTATTCTGAGCACGTCAAACCGGAAGAAGCAGTACCACCGAATACCACCAAAGCAATTCAGCAGCGGTGCAAGGTCTCCTCTTATGTGAGACCTCGTGGCGACCTGATATTGAAAGCTCCCTGAAGAATGCTTGCACTGGAATTGAAGCAGACGAGGCTGTGTGTGGCTGTGTATGGAAGCCAGCTGGGGGATTCGGGATGGCAGATGACGGGCGCAACAGCCGAGTGGTTAAAGCGTTGGACTGTCAATCTGAGGGTCCCGGGTTCGAATCACGGTGACGGCGCCTGGTGGGTAAAGGCTGGAGATTTTTACGATCTCCCAGGTCAACATGTTTGCAGACCTGCTAGTGCCTGAACCCCCTTCGTGTGTATATGCAAGCAGAAGATCAAATACGCACGTTAAAGATCCTGTAATCCATGTCAGCGTTCGATGGGTTATGGAAACAAGAACATACCCAGCATGCACACCCCCGAAAACGGAGTATGGTTGCCTACATGGCGGGGTAAAAACGGTCATACACGTAAAAGCCCACTCGTGTGCATACGAGTGAACGCAGAAGAAGAAGGGATGGCAGGAAAGGCTTTTGAAGCAGCAGGGAAGCTGGTACATTAAAAAAAAAAAAAAAAAAAAAAGAAAAAAAGAAAACAAGAAGCACCGGCAAAGCGTGAAGAAAAACAGGGCACAAAGAACAATAAAAGAACAGTAGCACAAGCAGCATTGACTTGGAAGTTGTGTACCTTGTGAATTGGAGAGAGTTACCACTCTTTCCTATTTAGTTTGATTGATTGATTGCTGTGGATACTTACATAGCGCCTATCCTCGGTCAGTGACCAAGCTCTAAGCGCTTTACAAACACGGCGTCATTTACACAACAGGCTTGCCTACCTGGGTAGAGCTGTCTGACGGCTAGCACTGGGCGCTCATCATTCGTTTCCTTTGTCATCCAATCAGATTTCAGGCGCACACACATACACACTCAGACAGACATGTAACATTTTACGTGTATGACCGTTTTTTTTTTAATATTTACCCCGCCATGTAGGCAGCCACACTCCGTTTTCGGGAGTGTGCATGCTGGGTATATTCTTGTTTCCGTAACACACCGAACGCTGACATGGATTTCAGGATCTTTAACGTGCGTATTTGATCTTCTGCGTGCGCATACACACGAAGGGGGTTCAGGCACTAGCAGGTCTGCACATATGCTGACCTGGGAGATCGGAAAAACCTCCACCCTTTTCCCACCAGGCGCCGTTTCCGAGATTCGAACCCGGGACCCTCAGATTGAAAGTCCAATGCTTTAACCATTCGGCTATTGCACAATGAAGAACACTACTTTTTTGAACGTGCTACGCTCAACTGAACAGCTCTTTCAATTGACGGATTTTCGTGTTTCCATTCCGGCATCTGCCAGTTTATTTATCGGGCAAAAAACGCACGCGACAGAATCACGTGCCTGAAAGGTCACGCGCATCAGGTTCGCCTCATGCATATTCATGAGTGTTCTGAAGTCTGTCCGAGGGTCTAACGATGTTTTTGTCCGCTGTGCTTGTTTGTAATGAAGGGGTTAGCGGGGTGGGAGGGTGGGTTGGTGGGTTTGGGAGAGGGTTGGGGCGGGGGTGATTTCGTGCCAGACCTCTCGAGGGGGAGGGTACTCAATGAATTATTTCAATGGTGCAGTTTAAAGCTGGTGCGCACGCACTGGATTCTACCTTTCACGCACACACACACACACACACACACACACACACACACACACACGCACATGCGGACGCGTGCACGCACACACAGACACAGACACACACACTCACACGCAGGACACGCGCTCGCATACACACATGCAGACGTGCGCGCGCACACACACACATGCTTACACACATACACACATGCACGCACACCATAAACACACACACACACACACACACACACACACACACACACACACAGAATACACGTCAAGCATAACAAAGAAAACAAAACAAACAAAAAACCCCCACCTATACTCGAATAACAGAAACTGACAAATAGGGCCTTTCAAACATATTTCTAAACGTTGACAACCGGCCATTCAACACACACTCAACATTCCCATGCTGGTCTCACCCGCTATTTGTTGTGAAGTCACTTGATCAATGTGAGGTCGGTTGAAATACCCATGTAAACATGTACCCCCCTAGCCGTTTGTGAGGTCGTTTATCAAGGAGAGGGTGATTGAAATACCCATGTAAACACGTACCCTGTTGCCGTTTGGTCATTTATCATTGAGTGGGGGTGTTGAAATACCCATGCAAACATGTACCCCCTAGCCGTTAGTGAGGTGGTTTATCAAGGAGAGGGTGATTGAAATACCCATGAAAACACGTACCCTGTATCCGTAAGGTCGTAATTTTTTTTTTATCAGTGAGATGGGGGTTGAACTAACCATGTAAACACGTACCCTGCTGCCGTTAGGTCATTTAACAATGAGAGGGGGTTGAAATACCCATGTAAACGTGTACCCTCTATCCGTAAATAATGCGATTTATCAATGAGAGGGGGGTTGAAATACCCATGTAAACATGTACCCCTCAGCCGTTAGTAAGGTCATTTGATCAATGCGTGGTCGGTTGAAATACCCATGTAAACACGTACCCTGCTGCCGTTAGGTCATTTAACAATGAGAGGGGGGTTGAAATACCCATGTAAACATGTACCCCTCAGCCGTTAGTAAGGTCATTTGATCAATGCGTGGTCGGTTGAAATACCCATGTAAACACGTACCCTGTTGCCGTTTGGTCATTTATCAATGCGTGGTCGGTTGAAATACCCATGTAAACACGTACCCTGTTGCCGTTTGGTCATTTATCAATGCGTGGTCGGTTGAAATACCCATGTAAACACGTACCCTGTTGCCGTTTGGTCATTTATCAATGCGTGGTCGGTTGAAATACCCATGTAAACACGTACCCTGTTGCCGTTTGGTCATTTATCAATGCGTGGTCGGTTGAAATACCCATGTAAACACGTACCCTGTTGCCGTTTGGTCATTTATCAATGCGTGGTCGGTTGAAATACCCATGTAAACACGTACCCTGTTGCCGTTTGGTCATTTATCAATGCGTGGTCGGTTGAAATACCCATGTAAACACGTACCCTGTTGCCGTTTGGTCATTTATCAATGAGTGGGGGGGGAGGGGGGGGGGGGGTTGAAATACCCATGTAAACATGTACCCCCTAGCCGTAAGTAAGGTCGTTTATCAAGGAGAGGGTGATTGAAATACCCATGTAAACACGTACCCTGTTGCCGTTTGGTCATTTATCATTGAGTGGGGGTGTTGAAATACCCATGTAAACATGTACCCCCTAGCCGTAAGTAAGGTCGTTTATCAAGGAGAGGGTGATTGAAATACCCATGTAAACACGTACCCTGTATCCGTAAGGTCCCTGAGTCCGAACAAGCACTACTGAACGCCGCCACAGTGACTGGGTAGCAGCGCAGGGTCTCCTCACGTGCGTGGTCTCCTGGCAGCCTGATAGTGTGTTGACTGCTGGCACCGGGACTGTGGCAGACAACGTACTAGCGCGGGCGTGTATGTGTTAGGAGGGTTTCCTTCTTCTTCTTCTTCTTCCTCTT
Organism: Babylonia areolata; assembly: GCF_041734735.1. NCBI lineage: Eukaryota > Metazoa > Mollusca > Gastropoda > Neogastropoda > Buccinidae > Babylonia > Babylonia areolata. The sequence goes on from NC_134903.1 coordinate 26,771,290, forward strand.
CTTCATCACCATTATCATGATCTTTTTCAACATCATCATCATCTTCCTCCTCTTCTTCTTCTTCATCATCATCATCTTCTTCTTCTCCTTTTTCTTCTTCTTCTTCAACATCATCATCATCATCTTCCTCTTCTTCTTCTTCAACATCATCATCTTCTTCTTCTCCTCCTCCTCTTCCTCCTCCTCCACCTTCTCCTCTTCTTCTTCTCCCTTAGCTTTGGGTCATTGGGACGTCACATAGAATAGCTGTTCATCAGATGATGGTGGTGATGCTTTGGAAACGACCAGAAAGTAACAGAAAACTATAAGACAGTAAACAATATAAAAAAAAAAGAAGAAGAAAAAAGTAGGTTCTTTTCTCGAACAATACTTTCCACTTTCCAACGTGTTACACATGGGTAACAAGTTCTTTGAATCGAGTGGCTGTTTTACGTTTCCAGTTTTGCTTCGTCGCCTCGACGCCTGCAAAAAAAAAAAAAAAAAAAAAAAAAAAATCGCAGAGAGAGAGAGAGAGAGAGAGAGTGGGACAAAATCACGTGCATCAAAGGCCACGTGCACCAGGGGGTGTCTCATGCATATTCTATGATCCTCGGCGTTTCCGAGGGTCTAATGTTTTCTGCGCTTGTGATAGTTTGTAATGAAAGGGGGGGAAGCCAGGCTTTGGGGTGGGGGTGGTGGGAAGGGGGTCAGGGGGGTTGGGGGGGGGGGGGGGTGAGGAGTTGATGCTGTGCCAGACTTTCAGAAGAAGTGTGTGTGTGTGTGTGTGTGTGTGAGAGATGCATGGCCCATCACCCGCGCCGTTCCAGAGGCATTGCTCCCACGCCACTCGTTTTCAGGTCCCCCGTGCGTGTGCGTCCAGTGCTTTTGCCGCGGTCAAGGCACAGGCAAAATCCACTAGAAGCTATCGGTTTTTGTTGGCCGCCAGGAGGCCACACACCAGCGGAGACCCTGCTCTGCCGTCGACAAAGTTTGGGTGACGGATTGAAATAGTTCGGTGAAGCTTATTGAACCGCAGCGCATATCCTCACCACTCGTCTTCTCTCTCTGTGTCTCTCTCTCTCTCTGTGCGTCTCTCTCTCTTTCTGCGTGTCTCTCTCTCTCTCTGCGTGTGTGTGTGTGTGTGTGTGTGTGTGTGTGTGTGCGTGCGTGCAGTGCGTGCATGTGTGAGTATGCAAAAGTTTTTATATTGATATGCACTTGTATGTGTCCTAATTTCTACTGTATCTGTGTTTGTGTATGATTTTCGTTTTCTTACCTTTTTATGTACTACCCTCCCCCCCCCCCACCCCCCATATTCCTTGTGACCCCGGTACACTTGGTAATAAAGACATATTATATTCTGTTCTATGAATATACATATATACATACAGACAGACAGACAGATAGATAGATAGATAGATAGATACCCAATACGTTGAAGGCAGTGCTTCGCAGTTTCCTTGACATACTTTATGCGGGGTACACAAATATTTGTTCGACTGCGTCCTATGTCAGTTTGACACCAAGTTTTTTTGTTTTTTTTTTCCCACCTGAATTTAAGCAAGAGGCCAAGACAGTGAATAAACATTCGTTTTATCCTTCTCTCTCGTTCTCCCTCGATCTCGATCTCTGTCTGTCTGTCAGTCTGTCTGTCTGTCTGTCAGTCTGTCATCTCGTGAAATATGTCTCTCTCCCTCCGCTTCACTGCACTCACGTTTTATGTCCCTGTGCGCCGTGTTTGATCATGCATGTACATTTTTGTCGTTTGCCAATTTTCTGTGATATGTATTGAAGATATGGAGCCTCCCCCCTCCGTCCCCCCCTCTCTCTCACACACACACACACACACACACACACACACACACACACACACACACACACTTCCTCTCTTCTCCCTCTCCTCATATTTTCGCGTTCTTTTATTTTATTTTTTTCTTTTCTTTTCTTTCTCTCATATGCTTTCTTCATTCC
>NC_134903.1:26780739-26785739 GCF_041734735.1 Babylonia areolata
TGGTCTCATATTCATTGTTATTGAGACACCGTGTTCTCCATAGGGTTTCATATTATCGCCTTTTTGAAATCTCAGTCTCTGCGGCATTCGGAATTTACATTTCGCTTTGTTGAAATGTTGGTCCCTCTGAAGAATTCCACAGTTTGCTTCTTTGAAGCACAGGTCTCTCTGTAAAAGGTTCATGTTTTGCTTTTTTGAAATGTTGGTATCTCTGTAGAGTTCACAGCTTTCCGTATTGAAACAGTGGTCTCTCTAGAAAGTCCATATTTCGCTTCATTGAAATGTTGATCTCTCTGAAGAGTTCATATTTCACTATATTGAAATAGCAGACTCTCAGAAGAGTTCCTGTTTCACTTTATTGAAGTAGTGGTCTTGGTCTTCCTGAAGAGTTCGTATTTTACTTCATTGAAACAGTCGTCTCTCTAGAGAGTTTGCATTTCGCTAAATTGAAATGCCGTTCCTGCTTGCTGTATTGAAGTTTCATACGAATTTCGTGTTGACAGCTTGCTTTACTGAAACAGCAACCTCTCTAGAAGATCCATATGCCACTTCTATGAAATCTTGATCTCTGTGAAGAGTTCATATTCACTTGATTGAAATGGTAGTCTCTGTGAAGAGTTCATATTTATGTCGCTTCATTGAAACAGTTATCTCTCTCTTTAGCATGCATTTCGCTTTATTGAAATAACGTCCCTGCTTGCTGTATCGAAGTCTTATGCGAATTTCGTGTTAACAGCTTGCATTTATTGAAACAGTAGTCTCTCTAAAAGATCAGTATTTCGCTTCGATGACATATTGGTCTCTCTGCAAAGTTCATATATCGCTTCATTGAAACTGTGGTCTCTCTATTTAGCTTGCGTTTTGCTTTATATAAATGACATTCCTGCTTGCTGTATCGATGTCTTACGCGAATTTCGTGTTCAACAGTAGTCTCTCTAAAAGATCAATATTTCGCTTCGATGACATATTGGTCTCTCTGCAAAGTTCATATATCGCTTCATTGAAACTGTGGTCTCTCTATTTAGCTTGCGTTTTGCTTTATTGAAATGATTTTCCCTGCTTGCTGTATCGAAGTCTTATGCGAATTTCGTGTTCACAGCTTGCTGTATTGAAACAGCAGTACCCCCGAAAACGGAGTATGGTTGCATACATGGCGGGGTAAAAACGGTCATACACGTAAATGCCCATTCGTGTACATACAAGTGAACGTGGGAGTTGCAGCCCACGAACGAAAAAGAAGAAGAAGAAGAAGAAGGAGGAGGAGGAGGAGGAGGAAGAGGAGGAGGAGAAGAAGAAGAAGAAGAAGAAGAAGAAGAAGAAGAAGAAGAAGAAGAAGAAGAAGAAGAAGAAGAAGAAGGAGGAGGAGGAGGAGGAGGAGGAGGAGGAGAAGAGAAGAAGAAGAAGAAGAAACAGAAGAAGAAACAGCAGTCTCTATAGAAGATCCTTATTTCGCTTCATTGAAATATTGATCTCTCTGAAGAGTTCATATTCACTTTCTTTAAATGGTACTCTCTGTGAAGAGTTCATATGTCGCTTCATTGAAACAGTGGTCTCTCTTAGAGAGCTTGCATTTCGCTTGATTGAAATGGCGTTCCTGCTCGCTGGATGGAAGCATTAAAAGAATTTCGTGTTTTAGTCTGACACACAGCAGAATACAGTATACTACAGTACAGTACAGCACAGCACAACACAGCACAGAACAACACAGCACAGCACAGCACCGTACAGTATACTACAGTACAGCACAGCACAGTACAGCAGAGTATAGTATGCTACAACACAGCAAAGCACAGTAAAGTATGCTACAGTACAGCACAGTTCAGCATAGCACAGTACAGCACTGTACAACACAGCGGAGCACACCACAGTACAGTACAGTACAGCAAAGCACAGCAAAGCAAAGCACAGCATGGTAAAGCAGAACACAATACATCACAACACAGTGCACTACAGCACAGCACAGCACAGTACAGCACAGCATGGTAAAGCAGAACACAATACATCACAACACAGTGCACTACAGCACAGCACAGCACAGCACAGCACAGCACAGCACAGCACAGCACAGCATGGTAAAGCAGAACACAATACATCACAACACAGTGCACTACAGCACAGCACAGCACAGCACAGCACAGCATGGTAAAGCAGAACACAATACATCACAACACAGTGCACTACAACACAGCACAGCGATATGTGGAACATCACAGCACAGTACAACACAGCACAGCACAGTACAACACAGTACAACACAGCACAGCACAGTACAGCTTAACAAGGCACAGCACAGCACAGCAAAGCACGGCACGGCACGGCACTGCAACATAATAACGCAATAACCTCCATATTCTGACAAAATGCTGGCAAAATGAACGTAATTGGTATTGATGTCCGTCATTAGGAACGGCTGCAGCAGAGGGGAAGAAAAAAACTCTTTCAGACAACCAGTTCACGCTTGGAGAGAGCACACTGAAGTAAGGCCATTATGGGTGTGGACAGCACAGTACAGCACAGCACAGCACAATATAGCAAAGCAAAGCAAAGCACAGTACAGTGAAACAGTACAGTACATCACAGCACAGTACAGTATGCTACAGTACAGCACAGCACAGCAGAAAACAGTATACTACAGTACAGCACAGCACAGTGCAGCACAGCACAGCAGAGTATAGTATGCTACAGCACAGCACAACACAGCACAGCACAGCACAGTAAAGTATGCTACAGTACAGCACAGCACAGTATAATACAGCAGAGTATAGTATGCTACAGTACAGTACAGCACAGCACAGCACAGCACAGCAAAGCACAGCACAGCACAGTACAGCACAGCATGGTAAAGCAGAACACAATACATCACAACACAGTGCACTACAACACAGCACAGCGATATGCGGAACATCACAGCACAGTACAACACAGCACAGCACAGTACAGCTTAACAAGGCACAGCACAGCACAGCACAGCACGGCACGGCACTGCAACATAATAACGCAACAACGACCTCCATATTCTGACAAAATGCTGGCAAAATGAACGTAATTGGTATTGATGTCCGTCATTAGGAACGGCCGCAGCAGAGGGGAAGAAAAAAAGCAAACTCTTTCAGGCAACCAGTTCACGCTTGGAGAGAGCACACTGAAGTAAGGCCATTATGGGTGTGGACAGCACAGTACAGCACAGCACAGCACAATATAGCAAAGCAAAGGAAAACACATTACAGTGGAACAGTACAGTACAGTACATCACATCACAGTACAGTATGCTTCAGTACAGCACAGCACAGCACAATATAGCAAAGCAAAGGAAAACACAGTACAGTGGAACAGTACAGTACAGTACATCACAGCACAGTACAGTATGCTACAGTACAGCACAGCAGAATACAGTATACTACAGTACAGCACAGCAGGGTACAGCACAGCACAGCACAGTGCAGCACAGCACAGCACAGCACAGCAGAGTATAGTATGCTACAGTACAGCACAGTACAGTATACTACAGTACAGCACAGCACAGCACAGCACAGTAAAGTATGCTACAGTACAGCACAGCACAGTATAATACAGCAGAGTATAGTATGCTACAGTACAGCACAGCACAGCACAGCACAGCATGGTAAAGCAGAACACAATACATCACAACACAGTGCACTACAACACAGCACAGCGATATGTGGAACATCACAGCACAGTACAACACAGCACAGCACATCACAGCACAGTACAACACAGCACAACACAGCACAGCTTAACAAGGCACAGCACAGCACAGCACGGCACGGTACTGCAACATAATAACGCAACAACAACCTCCATATTCTGACAAAATGCTGGCAAAATGAACGTAATTGGTATTGATGTCCGTCATTAGGAACGGCCGCAGCAGAGGGGAAGAAAAAAAGCAAACTCTTTCAGGCAACCAGTTCACGCTTGGAGAGAGCACACTGAAGTAAGGCCATTATGGGTGTGGACAGATAAACACTTCGGATCATCCCCTGTGGAGCGATAATCGATTGTGATGTTCAGAGAGAGAGAGAGAGAGGGGGAGGGGGGGAAGGGGGGGGGGGAGAGACAGACAGAAACAGAGACAGACGGAGCGTGGATGGGGTGGGTGGGGGAGAGAATGAATACGACTGTTTTATTCAGAGTAGGCCGTGGTCTCTTGTTACATAATTATTGAAGCGGATAATTTTTATATAACACCAGTATAGATTCTAAACAGTTGTTAATAAAATGTACAGATGGAATACATGAATCCATCCCCCCCCCCCCCCCCCCCCCCCCCCCAAAAAAAAAAATGCTAAGGTGTACTGATAAACAGTAGCCTCAGTGTTGTGTAGACAAACAAAGCCAAAGCCGACATTAATTTTCATTTTTAAATGCCACAAGTAGATTGAATGTATGAAAAGACGTGGATTTTGATGATACTCCGGTTCAGTTAATTCTGTCACGTAGAACAGGACAACAAACATGATATGGATTTCATTTTCTTCACCTGTATAACATAAACGACATAGAACGTTAACAGAACTATTTCTTTTTGGGGAGAGAGAGAGAGAGAGAGAGAGAGAGAGAGAGAGAGAGAGAGGCACACATACCCCATACACATGCCCCATTTGTATTCTTGTTATGTATGGTATTTAGAGAGAGAGAGGGGGGAGAGAGGGGAGAAAGGAGAGAGAGAGAAGAGAGGGAGAGAGAGAGAGAAAGGGAAAGAGACAGAGGACACACACACACACGCGCACACACACACGCACGCACACACACACACACACACATACACACACACACACACACACACACACACACACACACACACACACACACACACCGCATACAATCACTTCTTTGTTATCACGAATTTGCCTTTTACGCACTCCTGGACTCTTCTTCTTCTTTCTCTCTCTCTCTCTCTCTCTCTGTCTCTGTCTCTGTCTGTCTGTCTGTCTGTCTGTCTGTCTCTCTCTCTCTCTCTCTCTCTCTCTCTCCCCTCC
>NC_134903.1:26790739-26805739 GCF_041734735.1 Babylonia areolata
ATATATATATATATATATATATATATATATATCTATATATAATTTTTCTTCTGTAGCAAGTCTTCTTTCGTTTCTTTCCAAACCTGTCCGTGATTGTTCTCAATCGCGTACTTCTGAACTCCGCCCCATATGGACCTGCCAACTCACTTTGCATGTGTGAGGTTTGGGAGACCACCAGCCAGGGGAAGGGTCGGCGCAATAGCCGAATGGTTAAAACGTTGGACTTTCAGTCTCAGGGTTCCGGGTTCGAATCTCGGTGACGGCGCCTGGTGGGTAAAGGGTGGAGGTTTTTCCGATCTCCCAGGTCAACATATGTGCAGACCTGCTAGTGCCTGAACCCCCTTCGTTTGTATGCGCACGCAGAAGATCAAAATTAATATGCACGTTAAAGATCCTGTGATCCATGTCAGCGTTCGGTGGGATGTGGAAAACAAGAACATACCCAGCATGCACACCTCCGAAAACGGAGTATGGCTGCCTACATGTTGGGGTAAATAGACAAAACGGACATACACTTAAAGTGTTACATCTGACTGAGTGTGTGTGTGTGTGTGTGTGTGTGTGTGTGTGTGTGTGTGTGTGTGTGCGTGCCTGAAATCTGATTGAATGACACAGGAAACGAATGATGAGCGCCCAGTGGCAGCCGTCAGTCGGCTGTACCCAGGTAGGCAGCCTGTGGTGCAAATGACCCCGTGTTTGTAAAACGCTTAGAGCTTGGTCTCTGACCGAGGATAGGCGCTATATAAGTATCCAAATCAATCAATTACGCAACATAAGTATCCATATCAATCAATCAATCATGTGTGGCCCCTTAATGTAAATCATACTGGCTGCTAGAAAGGGCGCTGCAGAAATGTAGATCGTTATTCTTATTCTTATTATTATCAAGTATCATTATTGGTGGTGGTGATTGTGTTATCATCATTATCATTTTCGTTATCATTAATAGTAGTAATACTAGTAGCAGTAGTAGTGGTAAGTAGTATTCTTGTTTTCTTCTTCTTCTTCTTCTTATTATTATTACGACGACGATGACGTTGATGATGATGTGAAGCGTCACAAAACTGTTTGAAAGCTTCAGTCCAGTTCAGGTCAGGTACTCAAAGAGGCGTCGCTGAGTTCGGGCAGATCCATATACCCTACACCACAGCTGCTAAGCAGATGCCTGTGAGGACTTGGACGTATACATGTATCTCTCTGTCCCCTGACGCGGGTGGATGGGGGTTTTCTCTCTCTCTCTCTCTCTCTCTCTCTCTCTCTCTCTCTGTGTGTGTGTGTGTGTGTGTGTGTGTGTGTGTGTGTGTGTGTGTGTGTGACTTGACTTGACTTGACTTCATTTATTGTCATAAAATCCCGAAGGATTAATAGACACAACAAAGAACAAAGGGAACAAAGAAATAAACGGTCATCTAATACGCATGCACTGAAATATATAGTTGACGAGTGTTTTTTGACAGTCATCGCAGGTGAATAAATCACTTGGTTTTAGGATATTGTTTTGTATTTTTCTAGAGATCACATTTGATTGATGATCATACTGCTGTATAGTTGTGATTAGATGGTTTCGCAAATTATGAAATAAGATACACGCATCTACGAAATGTAATTCATCTTCAACAACTTCACATATAGCACACATAACCTCTCTTCTCTGGGAATGTTTGCTTATCTTCCTCGTTCGATGTTTATGTCATTATAACAAGGACCTCACAAACACACAACGGAGCGGACGACCCAGGGTGTGGCCGTGTATGGGCTGAACTCGGACTGATTGGGGTGGGAGTGATGCCCATGAAAAACGGTGCAGATGGTGGTGGAAAAAACGCACGCACCCGGGCACACATGCACGCACACACGCGCGCGCGCGCGCGCACACACACACACACACGTGCATACACACGCAACGCGCACACACGTGTACACGCACACACACACACGACTACGCACACAACACACACACACACACACACTCTGTCTCTGTCTCTGTCTGTCTGTCTCTCTCTCTCTCTCTCTCACCACTGCCACTCTTTCGTATCCACCAATCCGTCACGAACCCCCCCCCCCCTCCCCCCCCCACACCTCCAACCCCCATCCCCCCCACCATTCCCTCCCTGCACCCCCACCTCCATCAAGAACACATGAATTCATAGACTTTCATAATTATTGGCGCAGCTGGCTACCAGTAGTAGGCCAATGGGCGTGGGTTGGAGCCCGCGTGACCTTGTGTGTGTGTGCTCAAATAACAGAATTGATAAAATGAATTTAAAAAAAAAAAAAAAGGAAAAGAAAAGAAAAGAGAAAATACTACACGTAGCCAGCCAACAGACACGGGGGTGGGGGGTAGAGGGGGGCCTGGGGGGGGGGGGGGGAGACACTGGAGCAAGAAAAAGGGGAAAAGAAAAGAGAGAAAAAAATTACACAAAAAGCTCACAGTCTTTGGGAACCACTGGAGCGCGCGTGGGTTCTATTCTTTTTTTTTTTTTTTTCTTTCTTTCTTTTCTTTTCTTTCTTTCTTTCTTTCTTCATCTTTCTTTCACCACTCCACTCTCTCCAGCCCCCTTCCCCTCACCCCTGCTCCCCTCTCCCCCCTCTCCACCACCCTCAACCTCCCACCCAGACCAGCTAGGAAGCTACTAGCCATCCAAGCTAGCTAGCTAGCTAGCTCAAAACACACGCTGGCGACTGGTGGTGGAGACAGACAGGCGGACGGACATGGACCAGTGCACAGGTACAAAGGGCGTCTTTGTCCCCCCCCGCCCCCCACCCCTACCCCACCCCCCAAACCCTCCACTCTCCTCCCCCCCCACCCCCACTAAATCTCACCCTACCCACCCACCTTTTTTTTTTTCCTTCGTGTTGTTTTGTTGTTGTAGTCGTGTGCGAATTCTAACAACACCCGCCCCCCCCCCCCCTCTCTCTCTCTCCCCCTGCCCTCACATGCTGGAGATTATTACTTTATTTCATCATATTTTATTTATTTGTTGTTGTTTAGGGTGTTGACAGTGCATGGGTCACACACACACACACACTCACACACTCACACACACACACACACACACATCAGCAATGATGGATCTTACAAAATATGGTTTACAGTTTAGCAGTTTATTGATCATACAGAAAGATATGGAGTACAGTTCAGCATTGCATGGATCATGTAAAGAATGGTTTACAGTTTAGCAGTTCATGGATCATACAAAAAATATGGAGTACAGTTCAGCATTGCATGGATCATGTAAAATATGGTTTACAGTTTAGCAGTTCATGGATCATACAGAAAGATATGGAGTACAGTTCAGCAATGCATGGATCATGTAAAATATGGTTTACAGCTTAGCAATTCATGGATCATACAAAAAATATGAAGTACAGTTCAGCATTGCATGGATCATGTAAAATATGGTTTACAGCTTAGCAATTCATGGATCATACAAAAAATATGGAGTACAGTTCAGCATTGCATGGATGAAATGAATATTGTTTACAGTTTAGCAATTCATGGATAATACAAAAATATAAAGTACAGTTCAGCATTGCATGGATCATATAAAGTATGGTTTACAGCTTAGCAATTCATGGATCATACAAAAATGTGGAGTGCAGTTCAGCGGTGCTTGGATCAAATGAATATGGTTTACAGTTTAACAATTCATGGATAATACAAAAATATGAAGTACAGTTCAGCATTGCATGGATCATATAAAGTATGGTTTACAGTTTAACAATTCATGGATCGTACAAAAATATGAAGTACAGTTCAGCATTGCATGGATCAAATGAATATGGTTTACAGCTGAGCAATTCATGGATAATACGAAAATGTGGAGTACAGTTCAGCAGTGCATGGATTATGTAAAGTATGGTTTACAGTTTAGCAATGAATGGGTCTTGCGGAATATGGCTTATACTTAAGCAATGTTTGGTCATATAAAATATGGCTTACAGTTGAGCAATAATTGACTATACAAAATAATGCTTGCAGTTTAGTTAATGATGGGACATATAAAATGTGGATTAAAGTTTAGCAGTAATCGTTCACACAAGATATGGTTTACATTTTAGCAATGATGTATCATATAAAACATGGTTTACAGTTTGGTAATGATGATCACATAAAATACGGCTTACAGTTTAGCTGTGAAAGATCATATGAAATAATTATGTCTTTCCGTTCAGCAGTCATGGTTCATTTAAGACATGGCTTTCAGTTTAGAAATGCATAGATCCTATAACTGTTTTGCAGTGATGGATCACATGAAATATGGCTTACAGGTTAGAATGATGTATCATATCAAATGAGGTTAACATTTTAGCAATGACGGGGTTACGTACAGTTAGCAATGACGATCATATAAAGTATGGCTTATAGTTAAGCAATGATGGATCATGTAAAATATGGCTTATAGTTAACGATGGATCGTGTGAAGTATGGCTTACAGTTAAGCAATGACGGATCATTATAGGATATGGCTTATAGTTTAGCAATGGTGGATTATTTGAAATATGGCCTGCTTACAGTTTTAGCAATGCATAAATCATATAAAATATGGCTTGCAGCTTAGCGGTGATGGATAATATTATATATTATGGCTTACAGTTTGAAAGTCATCAGTGCCAGCTACCTTTCTCCTTGTAACTCTGAGTTAAACTGTCACTATCTAATAATGGAAAGGGTTCTTAAACACCCCCATAGTGGTATATATGTGCGCGTGGGTCAGAAATTGTTTGGGCTCGTTCTGTTTTGCGGTCCTCTCGTGACTGCCTCACCTGTTTTTGTTGTTGGTGGTGATGCTTTTTATCTCTTTTCATCGAAGGTTCTTTTCTTTTCAAACGCAGCTCTGACAGTGTTTATCGCACACAGAAAAAAAACCCCTATAAGGCACAGCGAATTTGTAGCATTATCCGGTAATAAACATACGTTCATGATTTTATTTTACATACATACCAACATACATACATACATACATACACATACATACATACATACATCCACACACATCCATCCATCCATCATGGCTACAAAAAGAAAAAAAAAGAAGAAAAAATAAGCACCACCACCACCAGAGCCACAGCCAACAAGAAGAAAACAACAAGAAAGACCAGTAGAAAGAGTTGTTGCTGCTGCTGTTGTTGTTGATGATGTTGTTGATGACGATGCTGTTGTTGATGATGATATTGTTGATGACGATGCTGTTGTTGATGATGATATTGTTGACGATGATGGTGTTGTTGTTGATGATATTGTTGATGATGATGCTGTTGTTGATGATGATATTGTTGATGATGATGCTGTTGTTGATGATGATAGTGTTGATGATGATAGTGTTGTTGTTGATGATATTGTTGATGACGATGCTGTTGTTGATGATGATATTGTTGATGATGATGCTGTTGTTGATGATGATAGTGTTGATGATGATGCTGTTGTTGATGATGATAGTGTTGATGATGATAGTGTTGTTGCTGCTATAGACCCTGTTCCCCGCGTTGACTTTGTTCATGTCGATATCGTTGATTTGGTTTCTGTTTGCTTTATTTTTTTTTTGCTTTCTTTTTCTTTGTGTTTTTTTTGTTTGTTTGTTATTCGTTGATGTTGTTGTTGTTGATGACGATGATGATGATGATGTTTTTGTTGCTGCTATAGACCCTGTTCCCCGTGTTGACTTTGTTCATGTCGATATCGTTTGTTTCTCTTTGCTTTTTTGGGGTTTTTTTTTGTTTTCTTTTTCTCTCTGTGTGTGTTTTTGTTGTTGTTTTTTGTTCGTTGTTCGTGGTTGTTGTTGATGACGATGATGATGATGATGTTTTTGTTGCTGCTATAGACCCTGTTCCCCGTGTTGACTTTGTTCATGTCGATATCGTTTGTTTCTGTTTGCATTTTCGTTTTCTTTTTTTTTTTTCTTTTTTTTTGTTGCTTTCTTTCTCTCTCTCTCTCTCTCTCTCTCTCTCTCTCTCTCTCTCTCTCTGTGTGTGTGTGTGTGTGTGTGTTTTGTTTTTGTTTTTGTTTTTTTTTGTTCGTTATTCGTTGTTGTTGATGATGATGATGATGATTGTGATGCTGCTGTTGCTGCTGTAGACCCCTGTTGCCCGTCCTGACTTTTTTGCAGTCGATATAGTTGATTTGGTTTCTGTTTCTTTTTTCTTTTTTCTTTTTTTTTGCTTTCTTTCTTTCCTTCTCTTTTTTTTTTCTTTTTCCTTTTTCTTTCTATTTTTGTTGGTTATTCGTTGTTGTTTGTTGTTGTTGTTGCTGCTGTTGCTGCTGCTGTTGCCTAGCAAGGGCCCAGAACTGTGAATGAAAGGTGATAATGACTGTCGCCCATCAGGACTGTGCCTTGAGAGTTCATGGCGAAAGGGACCAAGAGAGAGAGAGGGGGGGGGGTGGGGGGGGGGGGGGGGGGGCGGAGGGGAGCGAGAAAGAGGGGGTAGGGAGGGGGAGGGGAGGGGAGTGGGATGGGGGCTTAGCAAAAGAGAGAGAATGGGGGTGGGGGTGGAGAGAGGGTTGGGAATCGTAAGAGAGAGAGGAGAGGAGGGGGGGAGCAAGAGAGAGGGAGAGAGAGAGGGGTGGGGAGAGAGAGGGAGAGAGAGAGGGGTGGGAAGAGAGAGGGAGAGAGAGAGAGGAGAGGAGGGGGGGAGCAAGAGAGAGGGAGAGAGAGAGAGGTGGGGAGAGAGAGTGAGAGAGAGAGAGGGGGAGAGAGAGAGAGAAGAGGGGGAAGCAAGAGAGAGGGAGAGAGAGAGAGGGGTGGGAAGAGAGAGGGAGAGAGAGAGGGGTGGGGAGAGAGAGAGGGGGAGAGAGAGAGTGAGAGGAGGGGGAAGCAAGAGAGAGGGAGAGAGAGAGGGGTGGGGAGAGAGAGAGGGGGAGAGAGAGAGTGAGAGGAGGGGGAAGCAAGAGAGAGGGAGAGAGAGAGGGGGGGGAAGAGAGAGAGAGGGAGAGAGAGAGGGGTGGGAAGAGAGAGAGAGGGAGAGAGAGAGAGGGAGAGAGTGGTAGGACGGAAAGGTTGAGAAGAGGGCTTAGCAAGAGAGAGAGAGGGGAGAGAGGGTTGAGAGTAGTAAGAGAGAGAGGGGGGAAGCAAGAGAGGGGGGAGCAAGAGAGAAGGAGAGAGAGAGGTGGGGGGAGAGAGGGCGAGAGACAGAGAGGAGGTAGGGCGGAAAGGTTGAGAAGAGGGCTTAGCAAGAGAGAGAGAGGGGAGAGAGGGTTGAGAGTAGTAAGAGAGAGAGAGGGGGGAAGCAAAAGAGGGGGGAGCAAGAGAGAAGGAGAGAGAGAGGTGGGGGGAGAGAGGGCGAGAGAGAGAGAGGAGGTAGGGCGGAAAGGTTGAGAAGAGGGCTTAGCAAGAGAGAGGGGAGAGAGGGTTGAGAGTAGTAAGAGGGAGAGAGAGGGGGGGGGAAGCAAAAGAGGGGGGAGCAAGAGAGAAGGAGAGAGAGAGGTGGGGGGAGAGAGGGAGAGAGAGAGAGAGGAGGTAGGGCGGAAAGGTTGAGAAGAGGGCTTAGCAAGAGAGAGAGAGGGGAGAGAGGGTTGAGAGTAGTAAGAGAGAGAGAGAGGGGGGGGGGGGAAGCAAAAGAGAGGGGGGAGCAAGAGAGAAGGAGAGAGAGAGAGAGGAGGTAGGGAGGGGGTTAGTGGGAAAGGTGCTTAGCAAGAGAGAGAGATGGGGGAGAGTTGGGAGATCAAGAGGGAGAGAGAGAGAGAGAGGAGGAGAGTGGGAAGGGAGTTTAGCAAGAGAGAGAAATGGGGTGAAGGAGAGGGTTGGTAGCAGCAAGAGAGAGAGAGAGAGAGAGAGAGAGAGAGAGAGAGAGAGAAACTTGGACGTGGATATCTTTTTATTCAGTAAAGGCCATGGCCCCTCATGAAGGGAATACAGTGAAGACACATTACAACACAAGAGGTTGTCGCTTTTTCAGCACAAAGTACAGCATCAGTTAACTACAAAATCAACGACATATGCACAAATCATAACGATTGATTACATAGTCATTATACTGCGGATTTTGAATGATTTGTACAAGTGGATAGCGAATTGCTTTATAAATGTTTCCTTTGTTGATGAGATAAGCAAAGAAAGTCGAAACAAAGATGGATATCGATAATATTTTTATAGAGAGAGAGAGGGGGGTGCGGGGGGGCGGGGGGGGGGGGAGGGGGGGGTAGAAACAGAAAGACAGACAGAGAGAAAGACAGACAGAGAGAGACTGAGGCAATGATTCAGGGGTTAGCAAGAGGAGAGAGAACGGATTTGGGGATGAGAGAGAGAGAGAGAGAGAGAGAGAGAGAGAGAGGGGCTAGCAAGAGAGAGACAGAGAGACAGACAGAGTAGGGATTAAGGGTTTAGCTAGAGAGAGAGAGAGAGAGAGAGAGAGAGGGGCTAGCAAGAGAGAGACAGAGAGACAGACAGAGTAGGGATTAAGGGTTTAGCTAGAGAGAGAGAGAGAGAGAGAGAGGGGCTAGCAAGAGAGAGACAGAGAGACAGACAGAGTAGGGATTAAGGGTTTAGCTAGAGAGAGAGAGAGAGAGAGAGAGAGAGAGAGGCTAGCAAGAGAGAGACAGAGAGACAGACAGAGTAGGGATTAAGGGTTTAGCTAGAGAGAGAGAGAGAGAGAGAGAGAGAGAGAGAGAGGGGCTAGCAAGAGAGAGACAGAGAGACAGACAGAGTAGGGATTAAGGGTTTAGCTAGAGAGAGAGAGAGAGAGAGAGAGAGGGGCTAGCAAGAGAGAGACAGAGAGACAGACAGAGTAGGGATTAAGGGTTTAGCCAGAGAGAGAGAGAGAGAGAGAGAGAGAGAGAGAGGGGCTAGCAAGAGAGAGACAGAGAGACAGACAGAGTAGGGATTAAGGGTTTAGCTAGAGAGAGAGAGAGAGAGAGAGAGAGAGAGAGGGGGCTAGCAAGAGAGAGACAGAGAGACAGACAGAGTAGGGATTAAGGGTTTAGCTAGAGAGAGAGAGAGAGAGAGAGAGGGGCTAGCAAGAGAGAGACAGAGAGACAGACAGAGTAGGGATTAAGGGTTTAGCTAGAGAGAGAGAGAGAGAGAGAGAGAGAGGGGGGGGCTAGCAAGAGAGAGACAGAGAGATAGACAGAGTAGGATTAAGGGTTTAGCTAGAGAGAGAGAGAGAGAGAGAGGAGAGAGAGAGAGGGGGGGCTAGCAAGAGAGAGACAGAGAGACAGACAGAGTAGGGATTAAGGGTTTAGCCAGAGAGAGAGAGAGAGAGAGAGAATACACTGAACACTGAACAATTTAAAAGACAGACTTGTAGCATGTTACAAACTAAACTGGCACGGAGAAACAGAGAGCAATGATAGGTATAAATGGTTCTATTCATTTAAATCAATATTTCAAATGGAGAAATATATCAAAAACGAAACAAACAAGTGGCATAGAATCTGTTTTGCGAGGCTCAGATTGAGAGCACTTGGACTGAATGCCAACAGAAGATGGTTCGATTCAGATGTAGCAACATCCCCTTGCCCAATGTGTGGCGAAAACCCAGAAGATGAAAACCATTTCATATTTATCTGCAAAAGATATGAAGAATTGCGAAAAAAAAAACTGTACCCTTTTCAATACAGCTCCAGTGCAGAGAAAAGATTTGTTCGGCATACTGATGACAGAAAATGAAGATATTGATACTTTCACTAGCAAAAAATATGTATCCGAGGCAGTAAATATACGTACGTAAAACGTCTACTATCGGTCCAAATACTCATTAATCAATTATAAACTTAGTATGGGTTCTATGAGGAGGGAAAAACGGCATAGATAAAAGGAAGGGTTACATTTGGATGGTCAATTTCGACAATGTATTTTTCTGATGTGTTATTAGGCCCAACACTGGCTTATATCACAGATTGACATAAGACATTTGGGCCAACAGCAAAGTGAGAGCTGTATTATCAATGGTTTCTCCAGTCAATAGGAAACCATTTACAGCTTAGTCTTTTGTGAAGGACTATGACTCTCAAACTAGGAGGCAAAATTGCACTGGCTCTTAGTGCTGCAGCCTTGTGGGCTAGTTGGCCTTTCGGAACCATCCCAAACGCCCCCGACTGTCCTAAAACCCTCTTGGCCGAGAGAGTGGGGATGTACTTGGGCAAGACACTCTCCACCTATAATCAAATTCTAGCCCAGATAGTCGGAACAGCAGTTGCCTCCTCTGCTGTTCTGATGGTCATAGTCGGACACGACTATCATATATATATATATATATATATATATATATATGTTTTATTTCTACTTTGTTATGTGTTCGTATTGATATGCCGTGTGTCGATGTCACATGCTTAAATAATTATTGTATGGATAATTGATATGTACCTAATTGTTTCCTGTGTACTGTTCAAACCTTGGAGACGAACAGGGGGGGGGGGGGGGGGGGGGGGGGGAAGGCACAGTACCCGCCTGCCACATGGACTCTTTTAGCAAATGACAAAGTTCCAAAGTGCCGCTTATCCCGCAGTAGTTTAGTTTACTTTGATTATGTTTTTTTTTCTTTTCTGTTCCATTTTATTTGTTTTGCACCATTTTTGTTTGTAATTTGTACCGACTATGTCACTAGAGCTTTACAGCTAATGACATTAAACATTTCAGTGTTCAGAGAGACAGACAGACAGACAGACAGACAGACAGACAGACACACACACACACACACACACACACACACACACACACACACACACACACACACACACACACGCAGAGAGAGAGAGAGAGAGAGAGAGAGAGAGAGAGAGAGAATTTTGAATACATTTTATTTTCTGTGGGTAATACATAAGGAAAATAATGCTTTTTTTTCATGCAGCCCTCGAAGGAGAAACAGTAACATAAACAAAGGAGGAATCATTACATCAGTACAGCATGCATATTAGAGAGAGAGAGGGAGGGAGAGAGAGAGAGAGACACACACACACACACACACACACACACACACAGAGAGAGAGAGAGAGAGAGAGAGAGAGAGAGAGAGAGAGAGAGTAGAATTCTCAACAACTTTGTGTCAAGAACCTGATTACCCGAAATAAAGCAGCCACAAGGAAGGTTTTCTGTATTGGAACCGTGCGTGATTCCAGTCTTCAGTGGGGACGGGGTTAGGAAGGTGTGTGTGTGTGTGTGTGTGTGTGTGTGTGTGTGTGTGTGTGCGTGAATGTCTCTGTGTGTGTGTGTGTGTGTGTGTGTGTGTGTGTGTACATGTGTGTGAGTGAGTGTGTGTGTGTGTGTGTTTCTGTGTGATTTGGGCCGGGAAAAGGGTGATGCAGAGGGGGGCGGGGGTGGGGGGGGTGGGGGGGGCAGGGAGTTAGGACGTACACGCTTTACCACGCAACACAGAACAGTTTTCTGTTTATTTTCTTTCCTTTTTTTAAAAAAATTTTATTATTTTATATTGATATGAAAAAAAGGAAGAAAAAAATGGACATGCGACCAAAAGAAAAAAAAAAAAGCAAAAAAAAAAAAAAAAAAAAAAAGCTGTTATTTCCCTCCGACATGATTCAGCTCTTTGCGTCTCCGTCTTTCCAGGTAGTTTTGTTTTGTTCCTCCTCCTCCTCCTCCTCCTCCTGCCCTCTTTTCCTCCCTTCCTTCCACCCCCTCCCCCCTTCTTCCCTCTTTCTCCTCCACCTCTCCACCCCCACCCCCACCCCTCTCCCTCCCTCGCCTCTCCAAGGCAGGTGAAAGTGGTTGTAGTGTTGGTATCACCGGTGAGCAGTTTTGGTTGACCCCCCCCCCCCACACACACACACACACCCATCGCACCCTTTCTCCCTCTTGCCCTCGCCTCCAGTCCAGATAATTATTGCCTTTCACTGAGGGTCGTGGCGGGATGGGATGGAAGAAATATTTATATGTATGATAAACACACACACACTTCTTCTTCTTCTTCTTCTGCGTTCGTGGGCTGCAACTCCCACGTTCACTCGTATGTACACGAGTGGGCTTTTACGTGCATGACCGTTTTTACCCCGCCATGTAGGCAGCCATACTCCGTTTTCGGGGGTGTGCATGCTGGGTATGTTCTTGTTTCCATAACCCACCGAACGCTGACGTGGATGACAGGATCTTTAACGTGCGTATTTGATCTTCTGCTTGCATATACACGCGAAGGGGGTTCAGGCACTAGCAGGTCTGCTCATATGTTGACCTGGGAGATCGTAAAAATCTCCTACCTTCACCCACCAGGCGCCGTCACCGTGATTCGAACCCGGGACCCTCAGATTCAGTTTTGGGGGAATTTATTTATAACTCGAAAAAGGGAGTGTGTGTGGGGGGGGGGGGGGGGGGGAGGGAAGATGGCCTTGAAAAAAAAAAGAAGAAAAAGTAAAGGTAAAGGAGGACATAGGACAGCACTCAACAACTAGTGGAAGAGGCAGGCAGCAAAAAAAACAACAAAAAAACAAACAAAAACAACAAAAAACAAAAACACAGACAAAAAAAAAAAAGAAGAAAAAAAAAAAACAGACAAAAAACCCCAAACAAACAAACAATAAAAACAACACAAAACACATCAAAAACAAACAAGAAATCCAGCAACATGAAATAATGAAAGAAACAAAACAAAACAAACAAAAAAACAAACAAACAAACCCACACACACACACACACAAAATCCCATGCCGTTCACAGGGCTCGAACCAAAAGACACTCGCTTCCTAGGAAGTGGGACGCGGTTCCACAAAACCCCAACTAGTATGTTAATTCGGAGCATCACGGCGCTGACAGCCAAATCGGGGGACTAACTTGAGAAAGGGTCAGTTTTGAGGCGCGACGGAGTTGCGGGAGGGGGGTGTGTGTGGGGGGGGGGGGGGGGGGAGAGAGGAGGGGGGGGGGGGTATCATTTTTTAGCTGCAGACACCGGTTGTGTGTCCCTCCTCCCTCTACCCTCCCCCCCCCTCCCCTCCCCTTCATCACTCCCTTCCCCCCACCCATCCCTCGTGAACAACCAGTGGTGATGGATCGATGGCCGCTCAATCCAGGTGTGGAGAAAGTATCGATCGCGACGTTCGGTTTCCATCCAGCCCCCTTCCCTCTGCCCCCCCCCCCCCCCCCCCCCCCCCCCCCCCATCCTCATCCACCACCACCCACACACCCACACATAGTCCGCCACCGTTGTATCGGCTGCCAAACTGTATGGTTAGTTTTTCGCCTCGAAAGTTGTTAACTACACTTGTTGCTTTTGTGTGTGTGTGTGTGTGTGTGTGTGTGTGTGTGTGTGTGTGTGTGTGTGTTGTGTGTGTGTGTCACTGTGGGGGTGGAATTGGGGACTGAAGGAGAGAGGGCATGGGTGAGACGTTTTCTGTAATCAAGGCGGAATTTCAATGCAGAACTGTTGCGTGTGTGTGTGTGTGTGTGCGTGTGTGTGTGTGTGTGTGTGTGTGTGTGTGTGTGTGTGTGTGTGTGTGTGTGTGTGCTTTTTTTTCCCCCCCTCCCACCCCGTCACGGAAAGTTTCCACTTCGATCAGAATCAGAGTAACTTTATTATCTCAGGAAGGGAAACTGAATCAGTTTCAGTTTCAGTTTCAGGTTCAGTAGCTAAAGGAGGCGTCACTGCGTTCGGACAAATCCATATACGCTACACCACACCTGCCAAGCAGATGCCTGACCAGCAGCGTAACCCAACGCGCTTTGTCAGGCCTTGAGAAAAAAAAAAGATAAAATAAAATAAAATAAAATAACAAAAAAAGATAAATACATAAAATACTACTACTACTACTACTACTACTACTATTTATAAGGCGCAAAATCTTGATGAAGTCAACTCTAAGCGCGCGCGCACACCCACCCACACACACACACACACACACACACACACACACACACGCAAAAGAGGAATAAAATAGACAACAATGATGATAAATAAGCAAATAAATGTAAAACATGCAGACACACGTTCACACATACACACACACCGACGACACACCATTAAACAAGCGATGTCTACATTTCGTGTATCAAATGGTTTTGCGCCCGGAATGCCCTTTTGGTTGTCAAAGCAGCGGAAGTGGCAGTGATGAAGATTGATTGACTGATGTGGATACTTGTATTTGTATTTCTTTTGACCACAACAGATTTCTCTGTGTGAAATTCGGGCTGCTCTCCCCAGGGAGAGCGCGTCGCTACACTACAGCGCCACCTTTTTTTTTTTTTTTTTTTTTTTTTCCCTGCGTGCAGTTTTTATTTGTTTGGATTTTTCTTCAGAATGTTGCCGTGGGTTCTTTTACGTTCTCTAAGTGCATGCTACACACTTGACCTCGGTTTATCGTCTCATCCGAATGACTAGCGCCCACACCACCACTCAAGGTTTAGTGGAGGGGGAGAAAATATCGGCGGCTGAGCCGTGATTCGAACCAGCGCGCTCAGATTCTCTCGCTTCCTTGGCGGACGAGTTACCTCTAGGCCATCACTCACTATAGCGCCCATACTCAGACACCAAGCTCTAAGCGCTTTACAAACACGTAGTCAGTTGGAGAATAGGATGCCTATGACATGGGGAGAGCCGACTGAGAGAGCTGCCTGCACTTATCATTCGTTTCCGGTGTCATTCAGCTAGGCTTCAACCACGCGCACGAGAGCGGATGGTGGGTTTTTTGGTGGGGGGCGGGTAGAGGGGGGGGCGAAGGGGGGTGCGAGTGGGAGGGTGGGGGTGGGGGATTCTCCTCTTGTTGTCATGGGTTCTTTTACGTGTTCCAAGTGCATGTTACACACGGGACCTCGGTTTATCGTCTCATCCGAATGATTATACCGTCCAGTTGGACCACAACTCAAAGTGTAGTGGAGGGGGGGGGGGGGTGCTCCTAGCGAGTGTGGCATTCTCTACGTTCAGATTCTCTGGCTTCCTGGACAGAAGTGTTACCGCTGGGCCACGTAGGGAGCAAGGTGGCCGAGTGGTTAAGACGCTTGTCTGCCAGTGCAGTGTCCGTGGGGGTCTGGGTTCGAATCCCCGCTCTCGCCATTTCTCCCCAAAATTGACTGGAAACTTCAAAATGAAGCGTCTAGTCATTCGGATGAGACGATAAACCGAGGTCCCGTG
>NC_134903.1:26825739-26833239 GCF_041734735.1 Babylonia areolata
CTCAAAGTGAGGGTTTTTTTTTTTTTTTTTTTTTTTTTTTTTTTTTTTTTCTTCACCAGTGCGCGTTCAGCTGGAGTCCCAGTTGGAGAGACTCTTGAGTGAGACGTGTTAGCTGCGAAGATTGTTTTACCCAACTAAATTCAAGTGCTGGGCACCGTTTCTCGGCCAGTAATTTAGTGAGGGGCTGAGTCTGCGCAGCGCGCGCATACGCATGCATACATTCACATACACACACGCACGCACGCGCACGCACGCACACGCACACACACACACAATATGGGAAGCGAAAACAACAGGGCGTGGATTTGTTGAACACATATACTTAAATATATGGAGAGATGGATTGATATTTGAGGCGGTGGTGGTCGGTAGTACTGTGTCGTGTCAGAAGTCTTGCGTAAGCTGACAGGTCGTTCTGTGTGTGTGTGTGTGTGTGTGTGTGTGTGTGTGTGTGTGTGTGTGTGTGTGTGTATTACTGTGTCGTGTCAGAAGTCTTGCGTAAGCTGACAGGTCGTTCTCTCTCTGTGTGTGTGTGTGTGTGTGTGTGTGTGTGTGTGTATTACTGTGTCGTGTCAGAAGTCTTGCGTAAGTTGACAGGTCGTTCTCTCTGTGTGTGTGTGTGTGTGTGTGTGTGTGTGTGTGTGTGTTACTGTGTCGTGTCAAAAGTCTTGCGTAAGCTGACAGGTCGTTCTGTGTGTGTGTGTGTGTGTGTGTGTGTGTGTGTGTGTGTGTGTGTGTGTGTAGTACTGTGTCGTGTCAGAAGTCTTGCGTAAGTTGACAGGTCGTTCTCTGTGTGTGTGTGTGTGTGTGTGTGTGTGTGTGTGTGTGTGTGTGTATTACTGTGTCGTGTCAGAAGTCATGCGTAAGCTGACAGGTCATTCTGTGTGTGTGTGTGTGTGTGTGTGTGTGTGTAGTATTACTGTGTCGTGTCAGAAGTCTTGCGTAAGTTGACAGGTCGTTCTGTGTGTGTGTGTGTGTGTATTACTGTGTCGTGTCAGAAGTCTTGCGTAAGTTGACAGGTCGTTCTCTGTGTGTGTGTGTGTGTGTGTGAGTGCTGTTATCAGTTGCATGTCTAGGATTTCGCATTTTTTGATAGGTGTCGTCAGTCATATATATATATATATATATATATATATTTTTTTTTTTAAAATATAAAATGGTGGAGGTTGAAAGACTAGTAGTGCTTCATCTCACAAAAGGTGCTGTTTAGGTTTTGCAGCACACACAAATCAGTTTGTCTGGAATTTCAGTCGTTACAGGATCGTTTAGTCCTGACGTCTTGAAAGTGGAGGAGAGAGATGATTACCATAGACATTTACGTTTAGTTTTTCGACAGAGGTGTGTGTGTTGGTGTGTGTGTGTGTGTGTGTGAGGAGAAGAGAGATGTTTAATATATACGTGAAGTTTTAGGAAAGAACTCTGCGTAGGGTGGTTGTGTGTGTGTGTGTGGGGGGGGGGGGGGGGGGGGGGGGGGGGGGGGGGGGGGGGGGTTAGGAGGTGTGTGAGATATCGACCTCAGCATTGAATATGTCAGATTGTGTATCGTACCTCTCTCCTCCACCTCTCGCCCCCTCCCCTTTCGACCCCCCCCCCGCCCCCCGCCCCCCCTCCTCCCCGCCTCTGTCTCTCTGTCTTTATGTTTTGTCTTTGGCCTTATATTGAATGAATGATAAAATCAGTTGTTCATATATCTTTTTGTATGTCTCTTTCTTCTGTCTCATCCCCCCTCCCCTTCTCTCTCTCTGTCTGTCTCTCTGTGTTTGTCTTTTTTGTCTTTATATTCTTTGGTCTTATATTGGAAAAAAAAACAAACTCATTTGTTCATTTGTCTTTTTGTCCGTCTATCTCTGTCAGTCTGATTCCATTTGTCTCTGTCTCGCTCTCTCACCACCTCTGTCTCAGTCTCTCTCTCCTCCACCCCACTCCCCCACCCCCCTGCTACTCCCACGCCCCCCCCCCTTCCCGCCCTCCAACACACCCCACACAGTTCTTTTCGCAGGGAGAGTATCTTCCAACACACAGGTCTTTTTGCAGGGAGAGTATCTTCCAACACACCGCACACCGGTCTTTTTGCAGGGAGAGAGTAATCTTCCAACACACCGCCACATGAGGTCTTTTTGCAGGGAGAGTATCTTCCAACACACCGCACAAGGTCTTTTTGCAGGGAGCGTAATCCATTCCAACACACCGCACACAGGTCTTTTTGCAGGGAGGATCTTCCAACACACCGCACACAGGTCTTTTTGCAGGGAGCGTATCTTCAGCAACACTCGCACAGTAGGGTTTTTTTTTTTTTTGTTTTTTTTTTTTTTCACCATGCCGCACAGAGGTAGTGCAGTTGGAGAGTATCTTGCCAACGCCCGGTTACTGCGAGTTGTTTTCCGGGAGCTAATTCAACACACCGACACAGTTTTTTTGAGGGGCTATCTTCGCACCCGCACACAGGTCTTTTGCACAGGAGCGTACTTCCAACACACACGCACACAGTCTGTTTGCAAGGAGCGTATCTTAACACACTAACATAGGTCTTTTTGCAGGGGTGCGTATCTCCAACCACCGCACAAGGCTTTTTGCAGGGAGCGTATCTTCAAACACCGCACTAGTGTTTGTTGAGGTGGGTATCTTCACACCCGCACAGGTTCGTTTTGCAGGGTGAGTATCTTCTAACACACCGCCACACAGGTCTTTTTGTGCGGTGGTGGGTATCTTCCACACACCGCTCAGTAGGTGTTTGTTGTGGGAGCGTGTCTTCAAACACGCATGCAGGTCTTTTGCGGGACGTTCTTCCGTAGAGGTCTTTTTGCAGGGACGTGTCTGTCAACAGTCTGCTAAGACAGGTCGTTTTTGTGTGGGGTGTGTGTGTCTACCGCGAGGTGTTTTAGCGGGGAGAAGTTCTTCCAACTGACACCGCAACAGTGTCTTTTTGTGGTGGTGGTATCTTCAAACCGCACAGGTCTTTTGTGCGGGTGTGTATTTAACAGCTGCAAAGTCTTTTTGCAGGTGCGTATCTTCACGCCGAGGTTTTTTGCAGGTAGCGTATCTTTACATGCACAGATTCCTTTTTGTAGGGTCGTATCTTCCAAAATATATATATAAGTATTTTTTTTGGTGGAGGGAGCGTATGCTTCATCTCACTAAAGGTCTGTTTGCAGGGTTTTCCAGCACCCCCACAAATCAGTTTTTCAGGAGTTTCGTCTTCAACACGACGTTACACAGGTCTTTAAGTGGAGGAGCGAATGATTCCATAACATACTTTGCACAGAGGTGTGTTTTTGTTGGTGGAGGAGGAGAGTAATTTACAAGTACACTCGCGCCAGGGTTTTTTTGGGGGGGGGGGGCGGCGGGGGTATTTCTGAGATACCGCACACAGCATTTTGAAGAGAGTATGTGTTCAACACATCTCACCAGGTCTTCCCCCCTTTCGAGCGATCTCCCCTACACCCCGCCACACCACGGGTCTTTATGTTGCTGGATGATATGATTCAAACATGGTCTTTTTTGGGATGCCGTATCTTTCCACACACCTCCCCTTCCCTCCCCGCACCTGGGTCTTTTTGCTGGACTGGTCTTACGCAAACACACCAACTACAGGTCTTTTGCAGGAGGTATCTTTCCACACACCGCACAGGTCCTTTTGGGCGCCGTCTTCCAACCACCGCACGCCAGGTCTTTTTGCCAGGGACGCGCACTTCCACACACCGCACACAGCCCTCCCTCAGGGCGACTTTTCCAACACACCGCACACAGTCTTTTTGCAGGGAGCGAGTATCTTCCAACACACCGCACACAGGTCTTTTTGCAGGGAGCGTATCTTCCAACACACCGCACACAGGTCTTTTTGCAGGGAGCGTATCTTCCAACACACCGCACACAGGTCTTTT
Organism: Babylonia areolata; assembly: GCF_041734735.1. Taxonomy (NCBI): domain Eukaryota; kingdom Metazoa; phylum Mollusca; class Gastropoda; order Neogastropoda; family Buccinidae; genus Babylonia; species Babylonia areolata. The sequence continues at coordinate 26,829,621 of NC_134903.1, forward strand.
TGCAGGGAGCGTATCTTCCAACACACCGCACACAGGTCTTTTTGCAGGGAGAGTATCTTCCAACACACCGCACACAGGTCTTTTTGCAGGGAGAGTATCTTCCAACACACCGCACACAGGTCTTTTTGCAGGGAGCGTATCTTCCAACACACCGCACAGAGGTCTTTTTGCAGGGAGCGTATCTTCCAACACACCGCACACAGGTCTTTTTGCAGGGAGCGTATCTTCCAACACACCGCACAGAGGTCTTTTTGCAGGGAGCGTATCTTCCAACACACCGCACAGAGGTCTTTTTGCAGGGAGCGTATCTTCCAACACACCGCACAGAGGTCTTTTTGCAGGGAGAGTATCTTCCAATACACAGGTCTTTTTGCAGGGAGCGTATCTTCCAACACACCGCACACAGGTCTTTTTGCAGGGAGCGTATCTTCCAACACACCCCACACAGGTCTTTTTGCAGGGAGCGTATCTTCCAACACACCGCACAGAGGTCTTTTTGCAGGGAGCGTATCTTCCAACACACCGCACAGAGGTCTTTTTGCAGGGAGCGTATCTTCCAACACACCGCACACAGGTCTTTTTGCAGGGAGCGTATCTTCCAACACACCGCACACAGGTCTTTTTGCAGGGAGCGTATCTTCCAACACACCGCACACAGGTCTTTTTGCAGGGAGCGTATCTTCCAACACACCGCACACAGGTCTTTTTGCAGGGAGCGTATCTTCCAACACACCGCACACAGGTCTTTTTGTAGGGAGAGTATCTTCCAACACACCCCACACAGGTCTTTTTGCAGGGAGCGTATCTTCCAACACACCGTACAGAGGTCTTTTTGCAGGGAGCGTATCTTCCAACACACCGCACACAGGTCTTTTTGCAGGGAGCGTATCTTCCAACACACCGCACAGAGGTCTTTTTGCAGGGAGCGTATCTTCCAACACACCGCACACAGGTCTTTTTGCAGGGAGCGTATCTTCCAACACACCGCACAGAGGTCTTTTTGCAGGGAGCGTATCTTCCAACACACAGGTCTTTTTGCAGGGAGCGTATCTTCCAACACACCGCACACAGGTCTTTTTGCAGGGAGAGTATCTTCCAACACACCGCACACAGGTCTTTTTGCAGGGAGCGTATCTTCCAACACACCCCACACAGGTCTTTTTGCAGGGAGCGTATCTTCCAACACACAGGTCTTTTTGCAGGGAGCGTATCTTCCAACACACCGCACAGAGGTCTTTTTGCAGGGAGAGTGTCTTCCAACACACCGCACAGAGGTCTTTTTGCAGGGAGAGTATCTTCCAACACACCGCACAGAGGTCTTTTTGCAGGGAGAGTATCTTCCAACACACCGCACAGAGGTCTTTTTGCAGGGAGAGTATCTTCCAACACACCGCACACAGGTCTTTTTGCAGGGAGCGTATCTTCCAACACACCGCACAGAGGTCTTTTTGCAGGGAGAGTATCTTCCAACACACCGCACAGAGGTCTTTTTGCAGGGAGAGTATCTTCCAACAAACCGCACAGAGGTCTTTTTGCAGGGAGCGTATCTTCCAACACACCGCACAGAGGTCTTTTTGCAGGGAGAGTATCTTCCAACACACCGCACAGAGGTCTTTTTGCAGGGAGAGTATCTTCCAACACACCGCACACAGGTCTTTTTGCAGGGAGCGTATCTTCCAACACACCGCACACAGGTCTTTTTGCAGGGAGCGTATCTTCCAACACACCGCACACAGGTCTTTTTGCAGGGAGCGTATCTTCCAACACACCCCACACAGGTCTTTTTGCAGGGAGCGTATCTTCCAACACACAGGTCTTTTTGCAGGGAGCGTATCTTCCAACACACCGCACACAGGTCTTTTTGCAGGGAGCGTATCTTCCAACACACCGCACACAGGTCTTTTTGCAGGGAGCGTATCTTCCAACACACCGCACACAGGTCTTTTTGCAGGGAGCGTATCTTCCAACACACCGCACACAGGTCTTTTTGCAGGGAGCGTATCTTCCAACACACCGCACACAGGTCTTTTTGCAGGGAGCGTATCTTCCAACACACCGCACACAGGTCTTTTTGCAGGGAGCGTATCTTCCAACACACCGCACACAGGTCTTTTTGCAGGGAGCGTATCTTCCAACACACCCCACACAGGTCTATTTGCAGGGAGAGTATCTTCCAACACACAGGTCTTTTTGCAGGGAGCGTATCTTCCAACACACCGCACACAGGTCTTTTTGCAGGGAGCGTATCTTCCAACACACTGCACACAGGTCTTTTTGCAGGGAGCGTATCTTCCAACACACCGCACACAGGTCTTTTTGCAGGGAGCGTATCTTCCAACACACCCCACACAGGTCTTTTTGCAGGGAGAGTATCTTCCAACACACCGCACACAGGTCTTTTTGCAGGGAGCGTATCTTCCAACACACAGGTCTTTTTGCAGGGAGAGTATCTTCCAACACACCCCACACAGGTCTTTTTGCAGGGAGAGTATCTTCCAACACACCGCACACAGGTCTTTTTGCAGGGAGAGTATCTTCCAACACACCGCACACAGGTCTTTTTGCAGGGAGCGTATCTTCCAACACACCGCACACAGGTCTTTTTGCAGGGAGCGTATCTTCCAACACACCGCACAGAGGTCTTTTTGCAGGGAGAGTATCTTCCAACACACCGCACACAGGTCTTTTTGCAGGGAGAGTATCTTCCAACACACTGCACACAGGTCTTTTTGCAGGGAGAGTATCTTCCAACACACCGCACACAGGTCTTTTTGCAGGGAGCGTATCTTCCAACACACCGCACACAGGTCTTTTTGCAGGGAGCGTATCTTCCAACACACCGCACACAGGTCTTTTTGCAGGGAGCGTATCTTCCAACACACCGCACACAGGTCTTTTTGCAGGGAGCGTATCTTCCAACACACCGCACACAGGTCTTTTTGCAGGGAGCGTATCTTCCAACACACAGGTCTTTTTGCAGGGAGCGTATCTTCCAACACACCCCACACAGGTCTTTTTGCAGGGAGCGTATCTTCCAACACACCGCACACAGGTCTTTTTGCAGGGAGCGTATCTTCCAACACACCGCACAGAGGTCTTTTTGCAGGGAGCGTATCTTCCAACACACCGCACAGAGGTCTTTTTGCAGGGAGAGTATCTTCCAACACACAGGTCTTTTTGCAGGGAGAGTATCTTCCAACACACAGGTCTTTTTGCAGGGAGCGTATCTTCCAACACACCGCACAGAGGTCTTTTTGCAGGGAGAGTATCTTCCAACACACCGCACACAGGTCTTTTTGCAGGGAGCGTATCTTCCAACACACCGCACACAGGTCTTTTTGCAGGGAGCGTATCTTCCAACACACCGCACAGAGGTCTTTTTGCAGGGAGCGTATCTTCCAACACACCGCACACAGGTCTTTTTGCAGGGAGCGTATCTTCCAACACACTGCACACAGGTCTTTTTGCAGGGAGCGTATCTTCCAACACACCGCACACAGGTCTTTTTGCAGGGAGCGTATCTTCCAACACACCGCACACAGGTCTTTTTGCAGGGAGCGTATCTTCCAACACACCGCACACAGGTCTTTTTGCAGGGAGCGTATCTTCCAACACACCG
>NC_134903.1:26838239-26840739 GCF_041734735.1 Babylonia areolata
CGTTCTTGAGCAGCTGTGAAGCTGTGAATCCCTCGTTCACTCGTATATTTACATCAGTGGGCTTTTTACGTGTTCGACCGTTTGGGGCAGTCACACTCCATTTTCGGGGGAGAGGGGAGTGGGAGTGTGTGTGTGTGTGTGTGTGGGGGGGGGGCGGGGGGGGGGGCGGGGGAGGACATACTTTATCATTAATGATCGAGAGAGAGAGAGTTGGGAAAACCCTCCGACCAAGTTCAAATATTGGGATGTTCTTCTTCGTAGGCCGAGAAAGAGAGAGAGAAAGAGAGAGAGAGAGAAAGAGAGAGAGAGAGAGAGAGAGAGAGAGAGAGAGAGAGAGAGAGAGAGAGAGTTGGGAAATCCCTCCGACCAAGTTCAAATATTGGGATGTTCTTCTTCGTAGGCCGAGAAAGAGAGAGAGAAAGAGAGAGAGAGAGAAAGAGAGAGAGAGAGAGAGAGAGAGAGAGAGAGAGAGTTGGGAAATCCCTCCGACCAAGTTCAAATATTGGGATGTTCTTCTTCGTAGGCCGGGAGAGAGAGAGAAAGAGAGAGAGAAAGAAAGAGAGAGAGAGAGTTGGGAAATCCCTCTGACCAAGTTCAAATATTGGGATGTTCTTCGTGGGCAGAGGGAGAGAGAGAGAGAGAGAGAGAGGGGGGGGGAGGGGAGGGGAGGGAGAGTTATTTACAACCAACAGTACTGTTTGTTCTTTCTTTCAAAGGCCCAAGCAAGACGCTGGCCTTGCACAGACCGCCAGGCTGACACTCGAGTGCTGCCATAGAATGATGTTATACAGCCTTGTCTGCGTCTCTCCCCCCCACTCTGTCCCTGTCTTTCTCTGTCTCTGTCTCCCTCTCTGTGTCTGTCTCTCTCCCTCACTCTCTCCCTATCAGTCTCTCCCAGTTTTTCTCTGTGTCTGTCTCTCTCCCTCACTCTCTCCCTCTCAGTCTCTCCCAGTTTTTCTCTGTCTCTGTCTCCCTCTCTGTGTCTGTCTCTCTCCCTCACTCTCTCCCTCTCAGTCTCTCCCAGTTTTTCTCTGTCTCTGTCTCCCTCTCTGTGTGTCTGTCTCTCTCCCTCCCTCTCTCCCTCTCAGTCTCTCCCAGTTTTTCTCTGTCTCTGTCTCCCTCTCTGTGTCTGTCTCTCTCCCTCACTCTCTCACTATCAGTCTCTCCCAGTCTTTCTCTGTCTCTGTCTCCCTGTGTCTGTCTCTCTCCCTCACTCTCTCCCTCTCAGTCTCTCCCAGTTTTTCTCTGTCTCTGTCTCCCTGTCTGTGTCTGTCTCTCTCCCTCACTCTCTCCCTCTCAGTCTCTCCCAGTTTTTCTCTGTCTCTGTCTCCCTCTCTGTGTCTTCTCTCTCCCTCACTCTCTCCCTCTCAGTCTCTCCCAGTTTTTCTCTGTCTCTGTCTCCCTCTCTGTGTCTTCTCTCTCCCTCACTCTCTCCCTCTCAGTCTCTCCCAGTTTTTCTCTGTCTCTGTCTCCCTGTGTCTGTCTCTCTCCCTCACTCTCTCCCTCTCAGTCTCTCCCAGTTTTTCTCTGTCTCTGTCTCCCTCTCTGTGTCTGTCTCTCTCCCTCACTCTCAGTCTCTCCCAGTCTTTCTCTGTCTCTGTCTCCCTGTGTCTGTCTCTCTCCCTCACTCTCTCCCTCTCAGTCTCTCCCAGTCTTTCTCTGTCTCTGTCTCCCTGTGTCTGTCTCTCTCCCTCACTCTCTCACTATCAGTCTCGCCCAGTCTTTCTCTGTCTCTGTCTCCCTCTCTGTGTCTGTCTCTCTCCCTCACTCTCTCACTATCAGTCTCTCCCAGTTTTTCTCTGTCTCTGTCTCCCTCTCTGTGTCTGTCTCCCTCTCTGTGTCTGTCTCTCTCCCTCACTCTCTCACTCTCAGTCTCTCCCAGTCTTTCTCTGTCTCTGTCTCCCTGTGTCTGTCTCTCTCCCTCACTCTCTCACTCTCAGTCTCTCCCAGTCTTTCTCTGTCTCTGTCTCCCTGTGTCTGTCTCTCTCCCTCACTCTCTCACTATCAGTCTCTCCCAGTCTTTCTCTGTTCTCTCTCTCTCTCTCTCTGTTTGTCTGTCTCTGTCTGTCTCTCTGTCTGCCCTCTCTTTCTGTCTGTGTCTAGTCCTCCCTTTCTCTCTCCCACTCTCTGTCTCTCTCCTCTTTTTTTTCTCTGTTCCTGTCTCTCTCCCTGTCTGCCCTCTCTCTTTCTCCTTGTCTTTCACCCACTCTCTCTCTCTCCCTCTCTCTCTCTCCCAGTCTTTCTCTGTCTCCCTCTCTTTCTCTTGCTCCTCCCCCCCCCTCTCTCTCTTCCTCTCCCTCTCCTAGTCTTTCTCTGTTCTGTCTCTCAGTTTGTCTCTCTCTCTGTCTGCCCTCTCTTTCTCTATCTTTGTCTTTCTCCCCCCCCTCTCTCTCTCTCTCTCTCTCTCAATTCCAGTCGCTCTGTGTGCCCGCCCCTTTCTCAATACCTCTCTCTGTCGTCCTGTCAAGAGGCTGGTCAGGTAGTGTCAATGCCCAGCGAG
>NC_134903.1:26853239-26863239 GCF_041734735.1 Babylonia areolata
TTTTTCCCCTACTACTATTAAAAGTTATATTCTCTGAACATACCTGCGAAGAACAATTTGTAGGCTTCTGTATATGACATTGTAGGGCTTGGCAGTGTTTGTATCTGAAAAGCAGTATTCTGTAAACCTATCCATGAAGAATAGTGTAGAGTCTTCAAGATATATCACATTGTAGGAGCTAGCATCATTTTAAAACTTTTGTTTATTTATTTTATTTTTTTTTTTACTTTCAAAAGTTATTATTCTCTGATCGTATACGAAGACCAATAAAGGCTTCTGTGTATGACATTGTAGCGGCTGGCAGCAATTGGTTTAGAAAACAAACAAAAAATGTAGCGTCATCTAAACGCGCCTGTGAATACCAATGAATAGTCTAGTCCTACACGTAGCTTTGTATAGGTAGGAAAAAAAAAAGAAAAAAAGCATTGTTTTCTGAACGTACCTGATAAGACCAATGTATATGGCCCCTGTATACACGTGTTACTGTCAGAAGTTAGCAGCGTTTGTATGGAATTCACAAGGTAGCGTTTTCTGAACTCGGCTTGTGAAGATCCTATGTATACCCCCTCTGTGTGTGTGTGTGTGTGTGTGTGTGTGGCTTTTGTAGCAACAAGAGATTGTGGTGGTATTGTTCGAAGGAAAGGTGGGTCGTGTGTTGGGGTGGGGGTGGGGTGGGTGGGGTGGTGGGGGTGTCAGGCAAACAGTTAGCGTCTTACAAAAAGGGCAGCTTCTTCAGTCAGATCGTGACGGATTGCAGAGTGCAAAGGGTTAACGATTGTCTTTGTCTTCTCTTCTCTTCGTGATTTTGTTCCAAGTGTCGCTGTTTGTTTGTTGTTTGTTGTTTGTGTGTGTGTGTGTGTGTGTGTGTGTGTGTGTGAGAGAGAGAGAGAGAGAGAGAGAGAGAGAGAGAGAGATTCAAATGGTTTAATGACTTAAGCAACATGCTCATATCACCAAGTGGAAAACACGCTCCCCCCCTCTCCCACCCCTCCGAACGTTCCCTCCCTCCTACACTTAGAGAGAGAGAGAGAGAGAGAGTTTATAAGGCCGGGAGCTGTTTGTACCATCCTTATTTCTTCTTTTCTTCCTTGTACATTTTCTTTTTTTCTTGTCTCTGTATTCCTCCCTTATTTAAACCAATTCTTTCTCCCTTGAGCTGAGTATTTTCGGTTTATTCAAGTCTCTTTTTCCTACCCTTTGTGTAGTAAGGTCGAGGCCCGGTTTAAATCCATTCTTCTTATTTCATGCTAGTTGGTGTGCTGGTTCATTTATTCTTGGTTTGAATAATCTTTAATTGTTCAGCAACACACATGACTACAATGCAATGAATGACAAAAGAGCGTCAACAAGCTTAAAGCTTATACTGTGCTCACAACGTTGCACTTCAGTTTTAACATGACGGCTGATGAACCATGTTATCAATTGTGTGAAATAACATTCATAAACAGTAAGTAATGAAATAATGAAATAAAACAAATAAACAAATAATGCGTAATATGGTAAAATAATGCTAATATCAATATCAACATGAGATTAAATTTATTGTCCACCAGAGGATTTATTCTTCTTTACTTTCGTCCCAGTGTGTGGTGGCCTGGGTTTTTGTTTGTTTTTTTTCTTTCTTCTTTCCTTTCGTACTAGTTCGTGAACAGGTTTCATTCATCCTTCTTTACTTTCATGCTAGTTGTTGGCCCCGTTTATATTCATCCTTCTTTTCTTTCATGCTAGTTCTTGGCCCGGTTTATATTCATCCTTCTTTTCTTTCATGCTAGTTCTTGGCCCGGTTTATATTCATTCTTCTTTTCTTTCATGCTAGTTCTTGGCCCGGTTTATATTCATTCTTCTTTTCTTTCATGCTAGTTGTTAGCCCGGTTTATATTCATACTTCTTTTCTTTCATGCTAGTTATGTTGGCCCGGTTTATATTCATCCTTCTTTACTTTCATGCTAGTTATTTTAGCTCGGTTTATATTCATCCTTCTTTTCTTTCATGCTAGTTCTTGGCCCGGTTTATATTCATCCTTCTTTACTTTCATGCTAGTTCTTGGCCCGGTTTATATTCATCCTTCTTTACTTTCATGCTAGTTATTGGCCCGGTTTATATTCGTCCTTCTTTTCTTTCATGCTAGTTCTTGGCCCGGTTTATATTCATCCTTCTTTTCTTTCATGCTAGTTCTTGGCCCGGTTTATATTCATCCTTCTTTTCTTTCATGCTAGTTCTTGGCCCGGTTTATATTCATCCTTCTTTTCTTTCATGCTAGTTGTTGGCCCGGTTTATATTCATCATTTTTTTCTTTCATGCTAGTTCTTGGCCCGGTTTATATTCATCCTTCTTTACTTTCATGCTAGTTATGTTGGCCCGGTTTATATTCATCCTTCTTTTCTTTCATGCTAGTTCTTGGCCCGGTTTATATTCATCCTTCTTTACTTTCATGCTAGTTCTTGGCCCGGTTTATATTCATCCTTCTTTTCTTTCATGCTAGTTGTTGGCCCCGTTTATATTCATCATTTTTTTCTTTCATGCTAGTACTTGGCCCGGTTTATATTCATCCTTCTTTTCTTTCATGCTAGTTCTTGGCCCGGTTTATATTCATTCTTCTTTTCTTTCATGCTAGTTCTTGGCCCGGTTTATATTCGTCCTTCTTTTCTTTCATGCTAGTTCTTGGCCCAGTTTTATTCGCTCTTCTTGCCTTTAAAGCTGTAGTCGGAGGCCTGATTTTTTTCGGCTTTAGTACGATTGTGCCTTCATTGTCGATGGTTGCTGGCTGAACGGTGGGTTGGGGTGGGAGGAGAGGGGGGGGTGGGGTGGGGGGGGTGTCCTGGGGGGGAAGAGAGAAAATGAAAGACGTGGTATTGTAGCAGTAACTATTGTTGTGGTCGCCACAGTTACGGGGTTTTGGTTGGTGGTGTGGGGGGAGAGAGGAGGGGGAGGGGTGGGGGGGTTATGGTACGTTTTATCTTTATTCCTTTGTTGAAGGGGTGGGTGGGGGGGAGGGGTAAGAGTGGAGGAGGGGGGGTTTGGTGGGATGTGGTGGTGGCGTTGTGGTAGAACACTTGATGGCATTGTTCGTGCAGATGTTGTAAATTTATGTGCGGTATTTTCTTCTTCTTCTTACTTGTTCTTTTCTTTTCTTTTTCCTTTCTTTTTTCTTCTTCTTTTTTTTTTCCTTTCATACGGTATTAACGGTGATTGGAGAGGTAGGTAAAAAGGGTACAGGACAGAGCAGTTTTCTTTTCATTGGGGTTGGGGGAGTGGGGTGGTGGTGAGGTTATAATATGTGACAAGGTGTGTGGTCGGATTGTGGTGTATGGTGGGGAAGGGGGTGTGGGTTAAGGGTATGGGGTGAGCAATGCGAGTCCGTGTGTGTGTATGTGAGCGCGCGCGCGCGTGTGTGTGTGTGTGTGCAAGCATATGTACATGACTGTCTCCCCCTTTTTTTTTTAATTAAAATTTTGTTAGAATGTAACAGTCATTATTTGGTGAGCGAATATGACAGTCAGCTGTTTTGGAGAGAATGGTAGTTAGCATTTTATGAGAATATAGGAATCAGCATTTTATGAGAATATAACAGTCAGCATTTTGTGACAGAACCTGACCGTCAGCATTTTGCAACAGTCAGCATTTTGTGATAGAATAGCATTCAGCATTTTGTGAGAGAATATTAACACTCAGCATTTTGTGAGAGAATATTAACACTCAGCATTTTGTGATAGAATAAAACTCAGCATTTTGTGAGAAAATAATAACACTCAGCATTTTGTGAGAAAATATTAACACTCAGCATTTTGTGATAGAATAACACTCAGCATGTTGTGAGAATATAACAGGTCAGCATTTTGTGAGAATATATCGGTGAGCATTTTATGAGAATATAACTCTCAACATTTTGTGAGATATAGCAGTCAGGGTTTTTTTTTTTCTTCTTTTTCTGTTTAGGTTTTTTTAAAATATTATTATTATTATTATTATTATTATTATTATTATTATTATTCCAAACAATACAGCGGCGAGGCTAAAGTCTTAGATCGCACAATTTCCAAACAACACAGGGTTGAAGCTTAAGTCTTAGATAGCAGCACGATTACCAAACAGCACAGCGTTGAGGCTAATGTCTTAGATAGCGCGATTACCAAACAGCACAGCGGCGAGGCTAAAGTCTTAGATAGCACGATTACCAAACAGCACAGCGTTGAGGCTAATGTCTTAGATAGCACGATTACCAAACAGCACAGCGTTGAGGCTAATGTCTTAGATAGCGCGATTACCAAACAGCACAGCGGCGAGGCTAAAGTCTTAGATAGCACGATTACCAAACAGCACAGCGTTGAGGCTAATGTCTTAGATAGCGCGATTACCAAACAGCACAGCGTTGAGGCTAAAGTCTTAGATCGCACGATTTCCAAACAACACAGCGGCGAGGCTAAAGTCTTAGACAGCACGATTACCAAACAGCACAGCGTTGAGGCTAAAGTCTTAGATAGCACGATTACCAAACAGCACAGCGTTGAGGCTAAAATCTTAGATAGCGCGATTACCAAACAGCACAGCGGCGAGGCTAAAGTCTTAGATAGCACGATTACCAAACAGCACAGCGGCGAGGCTAAAATCTTAGATAGCACGATTACCAAACAGCACAGCGGCGAGGCTAATGTCTTAGATAGCGCGATTACCAAACAGCACAGCGTTGAGGCTAATGTCTTAGATAGCGCGATTACCAAACAGCACAGCGTTGAGGCTAATGTCTTAGATAGCACGATTACCAAACAGCACAGCGTTGAGGCTAATGTCTTAGATAGCGCGATTACCAAACAGCACAGCGGCGAGGCTAAAGTCTTAGATAGCACGATTACCAAACAGCACAGCGTTGAGGCTAATGTCTTAGATAGCGCGATTACCAAACAGCACAGCGGCGAGGCTAAAGTCTTAGCACGATTACCAAACAACACAGCGTTGAGGCTAATGTCTTAGATAGCGCGATTACCAAACAACACAGCGTTGAGGCTAATGTCTTAGATAGCACGATTACCAAACAACACAGCGTTGAGGCTAATGTCTTAGATAGCGCGATTACCAAACAACACAGCGTTGAGGCTAATGTCTTAGATAGCGCGATTACCAAACAGCACAGCGTTGAGGCTAAAGTCTTAGATCGCACGATTTCCAAACAGCACAGCGGCGAGGCTAAAGTCTTAGATAGCACGATTACCAAACAGCACAGCGTTGAGGCTAATGTCTTAGATAGCGCGATTTCCAAACAACACAGCGGCGAGGCTAAGTCTTGTCTGTCGGGGGTCCTGACTGCTGATCACAAACTGGCAGGGAGTCTAGTTTGATGTTCTGGGCTTGGGGTGAGGGGGTGGCGTGGGGATTAGAACACGCGTGACAAACCAACCGTCTTCTGAGATTGAGGAAAGAGTTTAGGAATTCCAGTATCTACAGAGTTTTTTTTTGTTTTTTTTTTGGTCATCCAAGAAATGTAGAACAGTTCAGGAATTTGATATCCTTGGCAGACTGGTTTAGTTGTCTTTGATCGTGGAAATGGTCAGGCATTTGTGGAATTTGGCGGATAATTTAAGATCCCTGTTAACAAACGGTCGTTGGGCTATTTCAACATGATGGACGCAAGTGGGATTTGTAATCACGTTCGGCTATTGAAAACGCTTGTAACCAGCAGTAAATGGAAAACACTACCGAAGAACAGTGACGTTGTATATTATTGTCCTGGTGGGACCGTATAAAGATCGCCCACACTGATGAGTGTCGGTGTGGCACTGGACCCCAGACCCCTGAACACATCCTCCAACGCTGCCCAACCCATGAAGCTCTACGGCGTCAAACCTGGCCAGGGGGCACAGAGCTACAGGCGCAGCTTTGGGGAGACCGCCACGACCTGGAGAAGACCGTGGGTTACATCGTGGCGACAGGGGTGACCGTCTGACGCAGCCAAAACATCGAACGCGGAAGAAGAAGTCCTGGTGGGAACAATATGTTCGCAATTAGTATGGTGCCTCAAAGTGATTTGGGGTCAAACTGAAGAGTCTCCGTAACGGCATGAAAATGGCAGAACGCTATAAAAAAAAAAAAAAAAAAAAAAAAAAATATATATATATATATATATAAGTTACCCAGCAGTGATACTTTTATTCTGACGGGATTTTATCAATGCATAATGTCATTTTTGTATTGTTGATAGTCTCATGTCTAAACTGAACATAAGTCTGCTTCATGCGGCATGCTTTCGTATTTACACAGTAATTCATAATGCAGTATCAACTCCAACCAACCAACCAACCCGCTAGCACTAAAAGATACGGTTTGGTCTGATGCGCAAAGCATTCTGTCATGTAAAATTTGAAATGTTTAGTGGATGGCGCGCGCTACGCCAAGCTTTGCTGTCCAGTAGAAGTACGAACTTTTTTTTTTTTTTTTTTTTTTTTTTTAACATTTATTTGCGTATTTATCATCATTGTTGTCTTATTTATTTATTTATTTTGTTTGCTTATTTATCTATTTATTTATTTTATTTTCATTATTATATATAAATATTTTTTTTCTCTCAAGGCCTGACTAAGCGCGTTGGGTTACGCTGCTGGTCAGGCATCTGCTTGGCAGATGCGGTGTAGCGTGTATATGGATTTGTCCGAACGTAGTGACGCCTCCTTGAGCTTCTGAAACAGAAACTGAAACTAATGATAGTGTGTTGTTCTTAAATGGCGTAAACTCCCCATACCATCGGCTTTGAGCGCCTCACGTGAGACAGTACATATATGCAATAGTACATTAGACTACACAACAGCACATGACATAGAAGTAGACAAACAAAATCTATATACACACCTATACAATACTGCAAATCTGGAAACAACTGTATGTGTGCATAAGTGTGCCTGCATGTTAGTATGTGCGAGCAGAATTCTGTTAGAAATAATTTTAATGCCCATGCAATTCTGTTTTAAGTGGGGTTGATGTCTGATGTTAGCGTGCGCGCACGTGTGTGTGTGTGTGTGTGTGTGTGTGTGTGTGTGTGTGTGTTCTATGAAATGCATTTTGTTTTAATCTGAACCTTATTTACTAGTTGTTGTTTTTTTCTTTTATCGTCTGATTCATTTCTGGGGTGTGCTTTTGATGTATGTGAACACATTGTAAGATTTTTGCTGTCAGAGAGCTGTCGAGGTGGGTTTTTTTTTTTTTTTTTTTTTTTTTTTTTAAAGCATGTTTGTAGTCGGCTGGATGATGTAAGGCGCTTTGAGCAGCACTGGTGCTGGATATCGCGCCATGGAAAAATTAGGTATGATCATTATTATTATTTATCTGGAAATTGAATGATTGAAAAGCACACATAACGTGTAGCTTGTGTGGGGAGCGCTTCACCTCGCTTCCTCCCCCACCCTCTCTTCTCTCCCGTTGGTTGATATCGTCAAGACAGGTGTATAATGCAGTAATACCCATTGATCTTCCTATAGTCCTTCGTCTACAGATAGCCGCCATCGACATCGGGACTCGTAGTAGGGTTTGAACCCAATCCCCCCCCCCCCCCCCCCCCCCACATCCACCCCCCTCGTTCTCCCGCCCCAAGCTCCCGCTAAATCCCTGTTCCTTCTTGTGGGCGGCAGCGGAGATATGCGGAGAGAGCAAGGGGGAGGGGGTGGACGGGGTGGGTGGGGTGGGGTGGGGGGGGGCGGTCGGGACGTTCCAGTTGGGAATCTCCCTTGACAACGCTTCGTACACAAGGCAGAGAAGCCGCTCTCTCTCTCTCTCTATCTCTCTGTCTCTGTCTCTCTGTCTATCTCTGTGTCGTGAGAGACGTTTCCCCCACGGCTTCCCAATCTCCCTTGGCAACCAGTTTTGGTGTCATATACTGTACCATGTCAAACTGATGCAAACTAGGCCTATTGGTTTGCTCTGCTTGGCCAAATTTCGCGCGGCTAACAGTGAAAAGATGGGCCCACCGCTCTCAGCCAATCAAACGCCTCTAAAAACTATAAGCGCTTAATCATTCCTTTGGCCAAGGCTCTCCACGCCATCTTGTCAGGTTTACGCTCTGTCTCGTCTTACGCTTTTTTCGGCTGTTCAGCGTATCCTTTTGGCCTTATTTTGTTGCATGCGGCTTGTGTTTATTGTATTCTTACATTCTGTGTACTCGATTCGACTCGGCACCCTCGATTCGTTCGATTTTTTCTGCCTCTAAGTCGATCCTGTCTTTCCTTTCTCTGTTGGGGGTCGGATTTTCGCTGGGTGCCTAAGCGCGGGTTCCATGCCTCGTGTGCCATACCACGAAGGCAGGGAATCATGATGCTGGGATTGAGACTCGGTAAGAGACTCTCCCAGGCCCGGAGCTCATGATTCCTCCCGATACGGACCGCGGCGATGCGTCGTCCCAATCTCCCTTGGCAACCAGTATTGACAAGGCGGTGTTACGAGTGGTGATACAGTTGTGTGGCGTCGTGTGTGTGTGTCTGTGTGTGTGTGTGTGTGTGGCTTGGAGACTTTGATGCCTGGGGTAGGGGGGGGGGGTGTAGGGGGAGGTGGAAGGAGTGAGTGGGGTGTGTGGGATTGGAGAGGTTGGGGATATTTGGGAGGGGACAGGTGGGTGGGGGGGGGGGGGGGGAGGTACGGAAACGGGAGATACTTCATAACACGTTTATTTGCTCTGACTGGTGATAATATTGGCCAGATAGGATTTATAGGACCTGCTAGAGAGCGCTGTGGGGTGGGACAGATTTCGGTCGTGTTGGAGGTCGAAGTGGTCGAGGCGGGAAAAAGGTATAGTAAGGGCGGGAGGGGATTCGTGAGGTAGGGAAGAAAGGAAGAAAGAGTCTTCCATAGTTTGCTCTTGCTGGAGACAACACCATTGGCAGGAAGAAAAGGGTGAGGGGGTTTGTGAATGGAACAGTAGGAGGTAAGAAAAGGAAAGAAACGTTCACTGTCACCAAGATCAAATAATGCCTTCCAACCTTCGTGGCCACTGAGGAAAGTCGATGTCAATTACGCTGAGGAAAAGAGAGAGAGAGAGGGGGGGGGGGGTGTAAGTGTGAGGGTGTGGATGAAGCTAGAAGTAAAACAACCACACAAAAGAAAAAAAAGAAAAAAGAAATAGGTGAAAGTTTAAACGATACTTACAGGATGAAAGTTGAACGTATGATCGGAGTTGTTTACAGAATGGCGCTCAGAGAGAGTCCCGGTTTGAATGTTGTTGCCAGCTGTCAGTACCAGTGAGCTTTTTTCTTCTTCTTCTGCGTTCATTCGTATGCACACGAGTGGGCTTTTACGTGTATGACCGTTTTTACCCCGCCATGTAGGCAGCCATACTCCGTTTTCGGGGGTGTGCATGCTGGGTATGTTCTTGTTTCCATAACCCACCGAACGCTGACATGGATTACAGGATCTTAAACGTGCATATTTGATCTTCTGCTTGCGTATACACACGAAGGGGGTTCAAGCATTAGCAGGTCTGCACATATGTTGACCTGGGAGATCGTAAAAATCTCCACCCTTTACCCACCAGGCGCCGTCACCGTGATTCGAACCTGGGACCCTCAGATTGACAGTCCAACGCTTTAACCACTCGGCTGTTGCGCCCGTCGCCAGTGAGCTTTGAACCAGGTATGCCATGGCTTTCAGAATCCGAAAGTAGTATAGTAGATCTTCCCAGTTAGGCTTGTTTGTGTTGCTTTGACCGATGATGATATTGGCGGAGATGAAGAAAGCAGAGTGGGGTGAAGGTTTTAAAACTCACTCAGTACGGCCAGTCCTCTCTTCTCCTCTACACAGACCCCTCGGATGTCCAGTGGGCGTCTGAATGACCCAACCTTTAGCTTCCGTCGTCAGAATTGTGGTTATTCTTTGTCAGCATTCACCTCTTCAGTATAAGAGCCTTCCGCTTGCAATATTTTGATGATTGTAACTGGGGTGAAACGCTGTTAACGTCGTCTCTTTCGCCGTTCGTATGGAGAGAGTTAATCGTGTTCGGATGTAGTAGTCTGTCGTTACAGGCCCGAAT
>NC_134903.1:26868239-26873239 GCF_041734735.1 Babylonia areolata
CTGAAGACGGGATGTCTTTGTGGTGATGAAGGTATACATCTCTGAAAGTGGGATGTCTTTGTGGTGTGTGATGAAGGTATACATCTCTGAAAGTGGGATATCTTTGTGGTGATGAAGGTATACATCTCTGAAAGGCGGGATGTCTTTGTGGTGTGTGATGAAGGTATACATCTCTGAAGGCGGGATGTCTTTGTGGTGATGAAGGTATACATCTCTGAAAGTGGGATGTCTTTGTGGTGATGAAGGTATACATCTCTGAAAGTGGGATGTCTTTGTGGTGATGAAGGTATACATCTCTGACGGTGGGATGTTTTTGTGGTCTGTGATGAAGGTATACATCTCTGAAGGTGGGATGTCTTTGTGGTCTGTGATGAAGGTATACATCTCTGAAGGCGGGATATCTTTGTGGTGATGAAGGTATACATCTCTGAAAGTGGGATGTCTTTGTGGTGTATGATGAAGGTATACATCTCTGAAAGTGGGATGTCTTTGTGGTGTGTGATGAAGGTATACATCTCTGAAGGTGGGATGTCTTTGTGGTGTGTGATGAAGGTATACATCTCTGAAGGTGGGATGTCTTTGTGGTGTGTGATGAAGGTATACATCTCTGAAGACGGGATGTCTTTGTGGTGATGAAGGTATACATCTCTGAAAGTGGGATGTCTTTGTGGTGTGTGATGAAGGTATACATCTCTGAATGCGGGATATCTTTGTGGTGATGAAGGTATACATCTCTGAAAGGCGGGATGTCTTTGTGGTGTGTGATGAAGGTATACATCTCTGAAGGCGGGATGTCTTTGTGGTGATGAAGGTATACATCTCTGAAAGTGGGATGTGTTTGTGGTGTGTGATGAAGGTCTACATCTCTGAAAGTGGCATGTCTTTGTGGTCTGTGATGAAGGTATACATCTCTGAAAGTGGGATGTCTTTGTGGTGATGAAGGTATACATCTCTGACGGTGGGATGTTTTTGTGGTCTGTGATGAAGGTATACATCTCTGAAGGTGGGATGTCTTTGTGGTGATGAAGGTATACATCTCTGAAGGCGGGATGTCTTTGTGGTGTGTGATGAAGGTATACATCTCTGAAAGTGGGATGTCTTTGTGGTGTGTGATGAAGGTATACATCTCTGAAGGTGGGATGTCTTTGTGGTGTGTGATGAAGGTATACATCTCTGAAGGTGGGATGTCTTTGTGGTGTGTGATGAAGGTATACATCTCTGAAGGTGGGATGTCTTTGTGGTGATGAAGGTATACATCTCTGAAGGCGGGATGTCTTTGTGGTGTGTGATGAAGGTATACATCTCTGAAGACGGGATGTCTTTGTGGTGATGAAGGTATACATCTCTGAAAGTGGGATGTCTTTGTGGTGATGAAGGTATACATCTCTGAAAGTGGGATGTCTTTGTGGTGATGAAGGTATACATCTCTGAAGGCGGGATGTCTTTGTGGTGATGAAGGTATACATCTCTGAAGGCGGGATGTCTTTGTGGTGTGTGATGAAGGTATACATCTCTGAAGGTGGGATGTCTTTGTGGTGTGTGATGAAGGTATACATCTCTGAAAGTGGGATGTCTTTGTGGTGATGAAGGTATACATCTCTGAAAGCGGGATGTCTTTGTGGTGATGAAGGTATACATCTCTGAAAGTGGGATGTCTTTGTGGTGATGAAGGTATACATCTCTGAAGGTGGAATGTCTTTGTGGTGTGTGATGAAGGTATACATCTCTGAAGACGGGATGTCTTTGTGGTGATGAAGGTATACATCTCTGAAAGTGGGATGTCTTTGTGGTGTGTGATGAAGGTATACATCTCTGAAAGTGGGATGTCTTTGTGGTGTGTGATGAAGGTATACATCTCTGAAGGTGGGATGTCTTTGTGGTGTGTGATGAAGGTATACATCTCTGAAAGTGGGATGTGTTTGTGGTGTGTGATGAAGGTATACATCTCTGAAAGAGGGATGTCTTTGTGGTGATGAAGGTATACATCTCTGAAAGTGGGATGTCTTTGTGGTGTGTGATGAAGGTATACATCTCTGAAAGTGGGATGTCTTTGTGGTGTGTGATGAAGGTATACATCTCTGAAAGTGGGATGTCTTTGTGTGTGTGATGAAGGTATACATCTCTGAAAGTGGGATGTCTTTGTGGTGTATGATGAAGGTATACATCTCTGAAAGTGGGATGTCTTTGTGGTGTGTGATGAAGGTATACATCTCTGAAGCGGGATGTCTTTGTGGTGATGAAGGTATACATCTCTGAAGGTGGGATGTCTTTGTGGTGATGAAGGTATACATCTCTGAAGGTGGGATGTCTTTGTGGTGTGTGATGAAGGTATACATCTCTGAAAGTGGGATGTCTTTGTGGTGATGAAGGTATACATCTCTGAAAGTGGGATGTCTTTGTGGTGATGAAGGTATACATCTCTGAAAGTGGGATGTCTTTGTGGTGATGAAGGTATACATCTCTGAAGGTGGAATGTCTTTGTGGTGTGTGATGAAGGTATACATCTCTGAAGGTGGGATGTCTTTGTGGTGTGTGATGAAGGTATACATCTCTGAAAGTGGGATGTCTTTGTGGTGTGTGATGAAGGTATACATCTCTGAAGACGGGATATCTTTGTGGTGATGAAGGTATACATCTCTGAAGACGGGATGTCTTTGTGGTGTGATGAAGGTATACATCTCTGAAGGTGGGATGTCTTTGTGGTGATGAAGGTATACATCTCTGAAAGTGGGATGTCTTTGTGGTGTGTGATGAAGGTATACATCTCTGAATGCGGGATATCTTTGTGGTGATGAAGGTATACATCTCTGAAAGGCGGGATGTCTTTGTGGTGTGTGATGAAGGTATACATCTCTGAAGGCGGGATGTCTTTGTGGTGATGAAGGTATACATCTCTGAAAGCGGGATGTCTTTGTGGTGATGAAGGTATACATCTCTGAAAGTGGGATGTCTTTGTGGTGATGAAGGTATACATCTCTGAAAGTGGGATGTCTTTGTGGTGTGTGATGAAGGTATACATCTCTGAAGGCGGGATATCTTTGTGGTGATGAAGGTATACATCTCTGAAAGTGGGGTGTCTTTGTGGTGCTGAAGGTATACATCTCTGAAGGTGAAATGTATTTTTAGTGATAAAAATAGGACATCTTAGAAGATAGAATGTTGTTTTATTTGTGGTGGTGAGGGTATACATCTCTATTGGAGAGACGTCTTTGTGGTGGAAAAAGTCGGACATCTTAGACATTGGAATGTCTGTGGTGAGGGACAGGTATCTCTGAAGGCAAGATCTTTGTGGCGCTGTGTGTGTGTGTGTGTGTGTGTGTGTGGGAGGGGGGTGTCTTTGTTTGTGGTTATGAAGGGATACACAAAGAAGGTGAGTTGCTTTGTAGTGGTAGAGGTGGGGTAGGTGAGATGGTTTGTGATGATAAAGGTGTACATCTTTGAATCACGGTGAGAGCTTTGGAAAATTAAATATCTATTTTTCTATCTTGGAAGTACTGTGTGTGTGTGTGTGTGTGTGTGTGTGTGTGTGTGTACTACTTTTCTTCTTCTGTGTCTACCACACCGTCCCCCGTGCCCCCCCCCTCCCTCCTCCACACCGAATTTTACTACAGTCACACAGTAATCATACAGCAGTGACTCCTAGGAATGTAGCAAACTGTCTAACACACACGTACCCACACGCGTTCACGCGCGCGCACACTCACTCACATTCAAAGCTGGTGGTAACGCTGTCAAGAAATATCCTTTAAATTATGAGCTTGACCTGACAACGAACGACTAAATAAATGGAATAATAAACGATCAAATCAAATCAAATCAAATTATGGTGCTTAGAGCCGACCACCAAGGCCATCTGAAGGCTATCGCCACGTTAATACCTACTACATAATAATAAACGATGAAAACAATATAAGATAAGAAACGGTAAGAAAAAAACAAAACAAGAGAGGCAAGGCCTTCAAGACTCACTTGTGATACACTTTAAAAAAAGCCAAGCTTTTTATGTAAAACTAATTAAGTCCCCTAGCATTAATTGCAGAGTAATTTCCCTTTTTTACTACCTGCACCAAAACGTTTGCAAAATAAATAAAACTTCCATGCTTAGCAAAAGAAGTTCCTGTTTGAACAAAAAATGATAATAATGACTGCTCTTGTTGTTGGGTCAGAATATCAGATCAAAGTGCCAAGTTTAGAGAATACAAAAAAAAAAAAAAAAAAAAAAAAAAAAAAAAAAAATATATATATATATATATATATATATATATATATATATATATATATATATATATATAGCAGTAAGTGCAGTTTGCTTATAATCAGGCTTCTTTTTTTTTGTGTGTGTGCACATCCCAGAGGTGCAATACTGTTTTAAACAAGATGACTGGAAAGAACTGAATTTTTCCTATTTTTATGCCTAATTTGGTGTCAACTGACAAAGTATTTGTAGAGAAAATGTCAATGCTAAAGTTTACCACGGACACACACACACACACACACACACACACAGAGACAACCGAACACCGGGTTAAAACATACTCACTTTGTTTACACAAGTGAGTCAACAAAAAGCCAACAAGCAACAAAAACAAAGACAAACCTAATATTAAAATAACGTACTAGCAATACACGTACGCAAAATACCGACATCGGAACAGTGTTACCTGACAAACCTTGGGCATAATATGACAGGAAGATGACCCAAGAAGCTTAAATATATATCAACAATAATAATAAACAAGACAAAAAAAAAAACGTGTGCACCAAATACACACATGTTGACACCCAAACGCCAAACACACACCCACCCAGAAAATTGAAATTGAAGACAACGACTTCTTTGTTCATGGGCTGTAACCACCACGTTCGCTCGCGTATATATATATATATATATATATATATATATATATATATATATATATATAATGGATACTTATATAGCACACTATCCAGAAATCTGCTCTAGGTGCTTTACAAAAAACGCTTTTGTTAACATAAAACAT
>NC_134903.1:26880739-26883239 GCF_041734735.1 Babylonia areolata
GGTGTGTGTGTTGGGTGAGGTACGGGGATGGAGGTGGGGGGTAGGGTGCGATATGGGAAGTTGAGCGTGTGTGTGTGTGTGTGTGTGTGCGCGCGCGCCAGAATGTGGGTATGTGCTCGCGTCTGTGTGTGTGTGTATGTGTGTGTGTGTGTGTGTGTGTGTGTGTTTGTGCTTGCGCGCATGTATAAGTGTGTCTGTATGTGCGCGCGCTTGCGTGTATGTGTGTGCGTTCCTCTGTGTGTGTGTGTGTGTGTGTGTGTGTGTGTGCTTGCGCGTCTGTACGAGTCTGTGCGTGCGTGCGTGCGCGTATGCGTATACGTGAGAGGAAGGGGGGAAAATATATATATGAATAATTACTTCTTTTTTTTTATTGGGAAAAAGCATTTAACAGCTGTCGTGCAATTTGTCATTTTGAGTGAGACAGACAGACAGAGAGAGAGAGAGAGTGTATACGATTCGATATTTAACGATGCACTTTAATCTCAACTCTGTGTGTACACGTGCGCGCGCGCGCCCGCACACACACACACACACACACACACACACACACACACAGACCCAGCATAATAATATAGTCCCACAGGTCCCAAACAGCACTGTGCCCTTTCCAGGCCCACCTGGTTCAAACAGCACGCCAGAGTGTGGTGGAGAGTATGGACCGAGGCCAGTGGAGCGCCCACAGGGGGGTGGGTGGGTGAACTCACCACTGCCAGCTGGAAGCTCATTCGATATTTAACGATGCACTTTAATCTCAACTGGCACGCTTGGGAGGGAGGGAGACAGACAGACAATGGTTCAGTCTCACTCTCTTGGATATGTTGTCCATTTTCAGGGCCTCAGTCCCAGCATGGAGACAGGGGTATTAAGATTTTATCAACACAAAATTCTATTTTATCATCCTTGAAGTGGATGACACTCGACTGTGTTGTCCCAGTCTCCCCATTTAAGCCCACAGCACACTCAACTCTGGGTAGGAGCCGGCCACGGGCCGAAAAACCCCACCTCCGCTGGGATTCGAACCCGCGTCCTCCCAGCCGTCAGTCCGCGACGCTAACCACTTCGCCACGGTGGCTGGTCTGTTTTATTATTTCAGTAAAGTACTTAGCACTGACACATTCTCAACTCCTGTTAACTAACCTATGCTCACCATTGAAACAAAGACACCAACAACTGTTCTTTGTTTCATGCCAGTCTGATACGACAGTGGACGTGGAGTGATGGCCTAGAGGAAACCCGTCCGCCTAGGAAAGCGAGAGAATCTGAGCGCGCTGGTTCGAATCACGGCTCAGCCGCCGATATTCTCTCCCCCTCCACTAGACCTTGAGTGGTGGTCTGGACGCTAGTCATTCGGATGAGACGATAAACCGAGGACCCGTGTGCAGCATGCACTTAGCGCATATAAAAGAACCTACGGCAACAAAAGGGTTGTTCCTGGCAAAATTTTGTAGAAAAATCCACTTCGATAGGAAAAAGAAATAAAACTGGACGCAGGGGAAAAAGAAAAAAAAAGGGTGGCGCTGTATTATAGCGACGCACTCTCCCTGGGGAGAGCAGCCCGAATTTCACACAGAGAAATCTGTTGTGATAAAAAGAAATCAAATACAAATACAAATATCGTCTCATCCGAATGACTAGCGTCCAGACCACCACTCAAGGCTGACCACCTTCAGTATAGTAGTTTTCCTTTTTTTTTTCTTCAGGGGGTATACGTTGGGGAGGGGGGAACAGTAACATACTGAAAACCGAAATACTCACTTCCTCATTTGACAATTAGCGTGCACTCATCGTTAAAAGAAACAGCTCTTTGTTTCAGTTCTGTGTGATAGAAACGTTAGACATCTTGTTAACTTTCAGTTCAAAACTTCCTCTTTGTGAGAGGGGGTGTGTGCGGGGAGGGGGTGGGGAGTGGGGGGAAGTGGGGTGGGGGTGGGGGCAGTGGAGTGACGGCCTAGAGGTAACGCGTCCGCCTAGGAAGCGAGAGAATCTGAGCGCGCTGGTTCGAATCACGGCTCAGCCGCCGATATTTTCACCCCCTCCACTAGACCTTGAGTGGTGGTCTGGACGCTAGTCATTCGGATGAGACGATAAACCGAGGTCCCGTGTGCAGCATGCACTTAGCGCATGTAAAAGAACCCACGGCAACAAAAGGGTTGTTCCTGGCAAAATTGTGTAGAAAAATCCACTTCGATAGGAAAAAGAAATAAAACTGGACGCAGGAAAAAAAAAAAAAAAAGGAAAAGAAAAAAAAAGGGTGGCGCTGTAGTATAGCGACGCGCTCTCCCTGGGGAGAGCAGCCCGAATTTCACACAGAGAAATCTGTTGTGATAAAAAGAAATACAAAATACAAATACAAAAAATGAAATACTTAGTGCTGAAACAGCCTCAGCTCATGTGGATTTGCATGCACTCCTCGTTAGGAAAAAAACCCAACAACAACAACAAAGTGATAACAATTAACATTTGACATCATACCAGCTTCAGAGCTTCAGTGAAGTGATTC
>NC_134903.1:26893239-26895739 GCF_041734735.1 Babylonia areolata
AATCTGTTGTGATAAAAAGAAATACAAAATACAAAACCCCTACCCACCAACCCAACTCAACCCCTCACCTCTATTGTTCACCCCTCACCCCACCCCCTCTCTCTCTCCCTCCCTCCCTCTCTCTCTCAATAATGTGTGTGATATTGTTATAATGTAAATTTCTGCACCATACGAGTGCAATGGCTTACACATGCGGCTATTTGCTAGTGGAGATTAGCAGGGGGACAGATTGCAAGAACAGGACGTGTCTGAAATTTTAATCCTTGAATAAAATTAAAACGTTTTGATGTTCGGAGTTTGAGTTCTTTGTCTCTGTCTCTGTCTGCCTGTCTGTCTGTCTGTCACACACATACACACACACACACACACACACACACACACACACACACACACACACACACAACTGAGACTGAACGTATTACTAATTAATAATAACTTAACTTACACCGATACAGTGATTCAGCAGATAAAAAGATGTGTTTATGCTGTAAATCTTCCATTGAAAATGAAAACCATGTACCATTTGAGTGTATATTGTATAGCGATATCAGAGCAACATTTCTGAATGACGACATAAGAATTGATTTTGGAGCACTAAGGTAAAAAAAAAAAAAAACACGAAAAAAAAACCACACCGAGAAATATTACCAGAATTTGTCGATTTTTTTTCTTCATGCAATGAACAGAAGGAAACGTCTTATTGATGGGATTTGATATGTTTATGATTCAATATTGCTGCCACGTCCAACCCATTTCCACACCTCCTACCCCCCCACCCCGCTGCACACCTCCCCCCCCCCCCCCCACCAACTGCCCGTGTTTGTGTAAGGGCATATGGCCGATGTACAATGAACAATTTTGTGTTGTGTGTTCTCCCTCTCTCTAGCTCTCTCTCTCTGTCTCTCTATCTCTGTCTCTCTTTCTCTTTGTCTTTACGTCCATCCCCTTTCCCTACCTCCTCCCCCCCCCCACACCTGCCTCTCGTCCCCCCACCTCCCTGTGTTTGCATAAGGGCCAGTGGCCGATGTATAATAATTCAGTGTTCTCCCTCTTTTTCTAGCTGTTTCTCTCTCCCTGTCTCTCTGTCTCTCTCTGTCTCTCTCTTTCTCTCTGTCTTTCCCCATCTCTGTCTCTCTTGGTTTCTGTCTGTCTGTGTCATTTTCTCTCACTCTGCCTGTCTCTGTCTCTCTGTTTATGTCTCTCTCTCTCTTTCTATCTCTCTCCGTCTCCCCCCCCCTCTCTCTCTCACCCCTACACACACACACACACACACACACACACACACACACACACACACCACTTTTCCCCACGCCCCCCCCCCCCCCCCCCCCCCAAATCTGCTGATGTCATCGAAGAATAATGCGCGACTGAAATGCGTTCTACAAGTTTCCAAAGCCTTAACAATAACGGTTATTGTGCAGCTTCGACTGCGATTGTAGCATCCATTTGACGGTTTCTTTGGTGATGTTCATCTTAAACGTCAACACTGAAAGTTGCTTGAAGGATCGATGTGTGTGTGTGTGTGTGTGTGTGTGTGTGTGTGTGTGTTCCTAACAGTTTATATGAGGAAGATTTTCTTTCTCTGCCATTCACATCATCTCTCTCTGCCCTCTCTTTCCCGTCTCTCTTTTTTTTAATCACCCCCCCCCTCTCTCTCTCTATCGCTGCCCTCTCTATATCATTCTCTTTCTCAGTCACTCCCTCTCTCTCTCCTCCCTAGTTTCATTCTCTTTCTCTACCACCCACACCATCTCTCTCTGGCCCCCCTCTCTCTCTCCCTCCTCTATGTCTTCCTCTTTCGATTCCATTCCCCATCTCTCTCCACTCTCTCTCTCCCCTCTCTTTTACAGTCACTCCCTCTCTCTCCCATCTCTCTCTCCCTCCTCTATGTCTTCCTCTTTCGATTCCATTCCCCATCTCTCTCCACTCTCTCTCTCCCCTCTCTTTTACAGTCACTCCCTCTTTCTCCCCCCTCTATGTTCTTTTTCTCTACCATCCATCTCTCTCTCCCCTCTCCCCCCCCCCCCTCTGTGTTCTTTTTCTCTATCATTCTCCATCTCTCTCTCTCCCCTCTCTTTCTCAACCACATCCTCTCTCTCTCCCCTCTCTATATCACTCTCTATCTCTATCATCCTCCATCTCTCTCTCTCCCCCCTCTCTTTCTCAGTCACCTCCTCTCTCTCTCTCTCTCTCTCTCTCCTCTCTATATCATTCTCTATCTCTGTCATCCACCATCTCTCTCTCCCCCCTCTCTTTCTCAACCACATCCTCTCTCTCTCTCCCCCTCTATATCACTATCTCTGTCATCCACCATCTCTCTCTCCCCTCTCTCCCCCCTCTCTTTCTCAATCACATCCTCTCTCTCTCTCCCCGCCCCCCTCTATATCACTCTCTATCTCTGTCATCCACCATCTCTCTCTCCCCCCTCTCTTTCTCAACCACCTCATCTCTCTCTCCCCCTCTATATCACTCTCTTTCTCTGTCATCCTCCATCTTTCTC
>NC_134903.1:26905739-26915739 GCF_041734735.1 Babylonia areolata
GTGGGGGTGAGGATCAGTAAGATGGAGGGCGTGGGGGAAGTGCGCCAGTTCTGTCATGGTGGGAGAAACCTGACAATAGAGGAAGGGGGTGGAATGTATGTATAATTATCATGTGTGTGGGGGTGGGGGTGAGGATCAGTAAGATGGAGGGCGTGGGGGAAGTGCGCCAGTTCTGTCATGGTGGGAGAAACCTGACAATAGAGGGAGGGGGTGGAATGTATGTATAATTATCGTGTGTGTGGGTGGGGGTGAGGATCAGTAAGATGGAGGGCGTGGGGGAAGTGCGCCAGTTCTGTCATGGTGGGAGAAACCTGACAATAGAGGGAGGGGGTGGAATGTATGTATAATTATCGTGTGTGTGTGGGTGGGGGTGAGGATCAGTAAGTTGGAGGGCGTGGGGGAAGTGCGCCAGTTCTGTCATGGTGGGAGAAACCTGACAATAGAGGAAGGGGGTGGAATGTATGTATAATTATCATGTGTGTGGGGGTGGGGGTCAGTAAGTTGGAGGAGGTGTGGCGTGCATGATAGCACTGTAGCAGACGGAGAAACGCGAACACGTTTGGAAAGGGGTAGGTAGAGTGTGGAGGGTTGGGGGCAAAATGAAGGGAGGGAGAGAGAGGGTGTGTGTGTGTGTGTGTGTGTGTGTGTGTGGGGTTAGAGAAGAGAAGGGAGTAAGGAATAATGGTGGGGGGGGGTGGGGGGGGGGGGGGGGAGGGATACAGGCACGCCTTTATGGCGAAGGGGAATCATTGTCACCTCCCCTTTGTCCTTGGGGATTTTTTTTTTTTTTGATCCGTGACCCGCGGGTTACCCGCCATTGGCGGAATATGGATGATAAATCGGGTAGATTGCGGGTGTGTGTGTGTAGGGGGGGTGAACGGGTGGTGGGGAGACGGATATGGATTGTGGGGAGGGTAGGGGAGTGGAGGAGAGTCAAAGGGGAAGGGGGGGGGGAGGGAGGGTAAAGGAGAGGTTGTGTTGGATTGGTTGGAGGAGGTGTGGGGGGTGGGGTGGGGTGGGGTGGGGTGGGGTTAGTGTTGTTCACAGAGAGACATGATAAATTATATAGTAAGTAGAGGAGAATATGGAGTGTGTTGGGTTGGTTATTTGGTGTGTGTGTGTGTGTGTGTGTGTGTGTGTGTGTGTGTGTGTGTGTTATGAACACGTGAAGAAGTATTGCGGAGGGGAGGGCTGTGGGGAGGGGGGGGGGGGGTCGGTAGTGTGTGTGTGTGTGTGTGTGTGTGTGTGTGTGTGTGTGTGTGTGTGTGTGTGTGTGTGTGTGTGTATTCTTGTGATTTGTCGATCGCGTTTTGCTATTAAAAAACAACAACAACAAAAAAAAACAACAAAAAAAACCCAACAACCCAGGCTTCTGAGTTTTTATCTATTTCTTCATGTCTTTGTATCAATGGCAGGGGAGTTGTCCACATTGTTTGTCTGGTTGGTTGTCTGTTGTGAAATGCTGGATGATTTGGGGGGTTTGTGTCTGTTGTGAAATGCTGGATGATTTTAGGGGTTTGTGTCTGTTGTGAAATGCTGGATGATCTTCGGGGTTTGTGTCTGTTGTGAAATGCTGGATGATTTGGGGGGTTTGTGTCTGTTGTGAAATGCTGGATGATTTTAGGGGTTTGTGCCTGTTGTGAAATGCTGGATGATCTTCGGGGTTTGTGTCTGTTGTGAAATGCTGGATGATTTTAGGGGTTTGTGTCTGTTGTGAAATGCTGGATGATTTTAGGGGTTTGTGTCTGTTGTGAAATGCTGGATGATTTTAGGGGTTTGTGTCTGTTGTGAAATGCTGGATGATTTGGGGGGTTTGTGTCTGTTGTGAAATGCTGGATGATTTGGGGGGTTTGTGTCTGTTGTGAAATGCTGGATGATTTCAGGGGTTTGTGCCTGTTGTGAAATGCTGGATGATTTGGGGGGTTTGTGCCTGTTGTGAAATGCTGGATGATCTTAGGGGTTTGTGCCTGTTGTGAAATGCTGGATGATTTTAGGGGTTTGTGTCTGTTGTGAAATGCTGGATGATTTGGGGGGTTTGTGTCTGTTGTGAAATGCTGGATGATTTGGGGGGTTTGTGTCTGTTGTGAAATGCTGGATGATTTCAGGGGTTTGTGTCTGTTGTGAAATGCTGGATGATTTGGGGGGTTTGTGTCTGTTGTGAAATGCTGGATGATCTTAGGGGTTTGTGTCTGTTGTGAAATGCTGGATGATTTGGGGGGTTTGTGTCTGTTGTGAAATGCTGGATGATTTGGGGGGTTTGTGTCTGTTGTGAAATGCTGGATGATTTCAGGGGTTTGTGTCTGTTGTGAAATGCTGGATGATTTCAGGGGTTTGTGTCTGTTGTGAAATGCTGGATGATTTTAGGGGTTTGTGTCTGTTGTGAAATGCTGGATGATTTGGGGGGTTTGTGTCTGTTGTGAAATGCTGGATGATTTTAGGGGTTTGTGTCTGTTGTGAAATGCTGGATGATCTTAGGGGTTTGTGTCTGTTGTGAAATGCTGGATGATTTTAGGGGTTTGTGTCTGTTGTGAAATGCTGGATGATTTGGGGGGTTTGTGTCTGTTGTGAAATGCTGGATGATTTCAGGGGTTTGTGTCTGTTGTGAAATGCTGGATGATTTGGGGGGTTTGTGTCTGTTGTGAAATGCTGGATGATTTTGGGGGTTTGTGTCTGTTGTGAAATGCTGGATGATTTTGGGGGTTTCTGTCTGTTGTGAAATGCTGGATGATTTTAGGGGTTTGTGTCTGTTGTGAAATGCTGGATGATTTGGGGGGTTTCTGTCTGTTGTGAAATGCTGGATGATTTGGGGGGTTTGTGTCTGTTGTGAAATGCTGGATGATCTTAGAGGTTTGTTCCGATCTCGGGAGAGCAACCGACCAGTATTATTTACTTTTTCGTTCACCGATGTTGTAAAGGTCGATGGAGAGGTTTGTGAATTCTTGGACATCTGTTGACCGCCATTTCTTTGCAGTTCTGTTGTTGTAAAGGTCGTTTTGTGGAGGGTTTGTTTGTCTCTCTGCAAGCTTGGTCCCCGTCGACCTTTTTCTTATTTAGAATTTCATTTATCTGTGATTGTGATGGTCGTCTCGTCCAAAGTTTGCCTCTGTGCGAGTTAAACCCTATCCAGTATATTTGTTCAATCACCTGCTGTATCCATCGATCAACGCTCACGACTTGTTTACTAAGACGTTAAGGCGACTTGCTATACTGCATATTCTTGAAGCTATATGCGTTGTGCACTTGTGTGCGAAGTCTCTCATTAAACAGTTAGCCTGCCAGCCAATTCCATCCATTGATTTCATCTCCCTTAACAAAACAAAACAAGAAACATAGTTGCACCACCACCGTCACCATCAGCGGCACAACGGCGTCTCAGAGAGTCAAGGAACTTGGCTTCACTGCTGTGTAAATCAAATCAAACGTGGCTTCACTTTCTGCCCACCCCAACCATCGTCGCTTTGCACAGCGAACGTATGTTTGAATGGAGTTGGGGTTGGGGGGAGGAGGGGGGTGGTGGGGAGGGGAGGGGAGGGGGAGGTGAGCCCAGGAGAGTTCACCTGCGAGTGGAAGCCCTCGAGGTCACATTGCCCAGGGCTGGGGTCTTGGCCCTGGCTGTTCTTCTGGCGTTCCTATGATGAGTCCTGGCTGTTCTTCTGGCGTTCCTAGGGCGACAGAAGTGTTGGCTGTTCTTCTAGCGTTCCTATGGAGAGGTCACGGCTGTCCTACTGGTTGTTCTTTTCGGCATTCCTCATGGAAAGTCCCGGCTGTTCTTGTGGCGTTCCTGGAGAGAAGTACTTATTGTTGTTCTAGCGTTTTGATGGGGAAGTCTTCTGGCGTTCTGAGGGGGACGTCCTGGTCGGGTTCCTGGCGTTCCTCGGAGAACGTCCTGACTGTTCTTTCGGCGTTCCGAGGGGATGTCCTGGGGTGGTGGACTCGGCTTTGTGCCGGTTTTTATTTTATTTTATTTTATTTCATTTTATTTATTTATTTATTTACTTACTACTGAGCGACACGCCACCTACGGGTCCTGCCTTGATCCTCCTCCTCACCCCTCCTTACACTGTTTCCCTCTTGTCCCGACCCTAGTACGTGCCTGCCTGCCTGTCTGTCTGTCTGCGTGTCCGCGCGCCCATCATAATTATGCGCGACGACAGCAGCGCGCTGGCAGGGGAGGTTTCGGGAAGTTGTTCAACCAGCTCCCCGCTAGAACTTGGAAGAGGAGAGGGATGGTCAAGGTCACCGCAGGTCAAGGTCACTGCAGGTCAAGGTCACCGCCACAGGATGGAGGGCGGGGGAGAGAAAAGAGTGGAAAGGGAAGAGAGACTGGGGGGGAAAGATCGTGGCTTGCTTTGTGATATGGCACGTCTTTTTTTTTTTTCCAAGTCGTCACGCTCTCTTTATCCTGCTGAGGCAGCCTATGAAAAATGTATTATAATATAATTGAAGGGATGGGTGTGGGGGGGAGGGGGGGGATTGGGGTGGGGGAGAGTGAGAGACAGACAAAGAGATGTGTGTGCTGGGGAGGGAAGAAGAGAGAGAGAGAGAGAGAGAGAGAGAGAGCGGGGTGGGTGGTTGGTGGTTTGTTGAGAGGGGGGGAGAGTGGGTTGGAGGAGGGAGAGAGAGAGACACAGAGACAGAGAGAGAGAGACAGAGACAGAGAAAGAGAGATGTGTTTGGGAGAGGGAAGGAGAGAGAGGGTGGGTGTTGGTAGTTTGTTGAGTGAGTGAGGGGAGAGTGGGGAGGAGGGAGACACACACACACACACACACACACACACACACACACACACACACACACAGAGAAAGAGAGGTGTTTGGGAGAGGGAAGGAGAGAGGGGGTGGGTGGTTGGTGGCCGTTTGTAGAGAGGGGGGGAAGTGCGGAGGAAGGAGAGAGAGACAGAGAGAGAGAGAGAGACAGAGAGGGAAGGAGAGAGAGGGTGGTTGGTGGTCTGGTGGGTGAGTGAGGGAAAAGTGAGGAGGAGGAGGGAGAGAGACAGAGACAGAGACAGGGAAGGAGAGAGAGAGAGAGGGTGGTTGGTGGTCTGGTGGGTGAGTGAGGGGAGAGTGGGGAGGAGGAGGGAGACAGAGAGACAGAGAGGGAAGGAGAGAGAGGGTGGTTGATGGTCTGGTGGTTGAGTGAGGGGAGAGTGGGGAGGAGGAGGGAGAGAGAGAGACAGAGAGGGAAGGAGAGAGAGGGTGGTTGGTGGTCTGGTGGTTGAGTGAGGGGAGAGTGGGGAGGAGGAGGGAGAGAGAGAGACAGAGAGGGAAGGAGAGAGAGGGTGGTTGATGGTCTGGTGGTTGAGTGAGGGGAGAGTGGGGAGGAGGAGGGAGAGAGAGAGACAGAGAGGGAAGGAGAGAGAGGGTGGTGGATGGTCTGTTGGGTGAGTGAGGGGAGAGTGAGGAGGAGGAGGGAGAGACAGAGAGGGAAGGAGAGAGAGGGTGGTTGGTGGTCTGGTGGGTGAGTGAGGGGAGAGTGGGGAGGAGGAGGGAGGGAGAGAGAGACAGAGAGGGAAGGAGAGAGAGGGTGGTTGGTGGTCTGGTGGGTGAGTGAGGGGAGAGTGGGGAGGAGGAGGGAGAGAGAGAGAGAGAGAGAGAGAGGGAAGGAGAGAGAGGGTGGTTGATGGTCTGGTGGGTGAGTGAGGGGAGAGTGGGGAGGAGGAGGGAGAGAGAGAGACAGAGAGGGAAGGAGAGAGAGGGTGGTTGATGGTCTGTTGGGTGAGTGAGGGGAGAGTGAGGAGGAGGAGGGAGAGACAGAGAGGGAAGGAGAGAGAGGGTGGTGGATGGTCTGTTGGGTGAGTGAGGGGAGAGTGAGGAGGAGGAGGGAGAGACAGAGAGGGAAGGAGAGAGAGGGTGGTTGGTGGTCTGGTGGGTGAGTGAGGGGAGAGTGGGGAGGAGGGAGGGAGAGACAGAGAGGGAAGGAGAGAGAGGGTGGTTGGTGGTCTGGTGGGTGAGTGAGGGGAGAGTGGGGAGGAGGGAGGGAGAGAGAGACAGAGAGACAGAGAGGGAAGGAGAGAGAGGGTGGTTGGTGGTCTGGTGGGTGAGTGAGGGGAGAGTGGGGAGGAGGAGGGAGAGAGACAGAGAGAGAGGGAAGGAGAGAGAGGGGTGGTGGTTGGTGGGTGAGTGAGGGGAGAGTGGGGAGGAGGAGGGAGGGAGAGAGAGACAGAGAGAGAGAGAGGGAAGGAGAGGGAGGGTGAATGGTTGGTGGGTGAGTGAGGGGAGAGTGGGGAGGAGGAGGGAGAGGGAGAGAGAGACAGAGAGGGAAGGAGAGAGAGGGTGTGTGGTTGGTGGTCTGGTGGGTGAGTTAGGGGAGAGTGGGGAGGAGGGAGGGAAAGACAGAGAGGGAAGGAGAGAGAGGGTGTGTGGTTGGTGGTCTGGTGGGTGAGTGAGGGGAGAGTGGGGAGGAGGGAGAAGGGAGCGAGAGAGATGGTTGGTAGTTTCTTCGCTGGGTGGAGAGTGGGGGGGTGGGGGGGGGGGGGGGGTGAAGGAAGGAGGGGTCAGGGGAGGTCAGATTGGGATGAAAGAGAGTCGTCTGCCTCTATGAAGGAATGCATATTTTGAAAAATAATTTTTAAAAAATCGCAAGGCGGGAAAACGTAGCGTTCTGAGGTGTGTGTGTGTGTGTGGGGGGGGGGGGGGGCAGTGAAGGGGTGGGGCTTGAGAGTGTGGTATGTTTGCATTGGAGGTTTCGCGTTTGACATTTGTAGGTCATTGTGGATAGAGGGGCGGGTGGTGGGGGTGGTGGGTGGTGGTTGTTCATAACACTTTCCCGCCTTTATTTTTCAGTTTCTCGATTTGAACGTTCCGGCTATATAAAGAAATGATAAGAAGAAGAAGAAGAAGAAGGAGAAGAAGAAGAAAAGCTAAATAAATTGCAAATTGATTGCCTTCGATATTTCTGACTTGAAACGATAGATGTTTTGAATTGCCTTTGATGTTTCTGAATGGAGACGATGTTTTTGTTAGTGAGGTGAGTGAATATTTGGTTTTTTTGTTTGTTTTTATTGTTGTTGTTTTGGGTTTGTATTCCTGTCTCGAAGTAATAGCGTTTGTGTGTTTGAGTGAAAATCAGATTGCTTTCAAGTGCAGTGAACCACCTGCTTGACAATTTTCCGTTGTTTCTGTGTTTGTATTTTGTTTTGGGGTGGGGGGGTGGTTGGGGAGGGAGGGGTGGGGATGTTGTGTTGTGCTGTGCTGTGCTGTGCTGCGCTGTGCTGTGCTGTGTTGTGTCGTGTTGTGCTGTAATGTGCTGCGCTGTGCCGTGCTGTGCTGTGCTGTGCCGTGCTGTGTTGCGCTGTGCTGTGCTGTGTTGTGCCATGTTGTGCTGTGCTGTGCTGTGCTGTGTTGCGCTGTGCTGTGCCGTGCCGTGCTGTGCTGTGCTGTGCTGTGCCGTGCTGTGCTGTGCCGTGCTGTGCTGTGCTGTGCTGTGCTGTGTTGTGCTGTGCTGTGTTGTGCTGTGTTGCGCTGTGCTGTGCTGTGCTGTGTTGTGCTGTGCTGTGTTGCGCTGTGCTGTGCTGTGCTGTGTTGTGCTGTGTTGTGCTGTGTTGCGCTGTGTTGCGCTGTGCTGTGCTGTGTTGTGCCATGTTGTGCTGTGCTGTGCTGTGCTGTGTTGTGCCGTGCTGTGCTGTGCTGTGTTATGCTGTGTTGTGTTGTGCCGTGCTGTGCTGTGCTGTGTTGTGTTGTGCCGTGCTGTGCTGTGTTGTGTTGTGCCGTGCTGTGCTGTGCCGTGCTGTGCTGTGCTGTGCCGTGCTGTGTTGTGCTGTGCTGTGTTGTGCCGTGCTGTGTTATGTTGTGTTGTGCCGTGCTGTGTTGTGCCGTGCCGTGTTGTGTTGTGTTGTGCCGTGCTGTGCTGTGCCGTGCTGTGCTGTGCTGTGCCGTGCTGTGTTGTGCTGTGCTGTGTTGTTCCGTGCTGTGCTGTGCCGTGCTGTGCTGTGTTGTGTTGTGCCGTGCTGTGCTGTGTTGTGCTGTGTTGTGCCGTGCTGTATTGTGTTGTGCCGTGCTGTGTTGTGCTGTGTTGTGCTGTGTTGTGCTGTGTTGTGCTGTGCTGTGTTGTGCTGTGTTGTGCTGTGTTGTGTTGTGGTGCGCTGTGCTGTGCTGTGTTGTGTTGTGCTGTGTTGTGCTGTGTTGCGCTGTGTTGTGCTGTGCTGTGTTGTGCTGTGTTGCGCTGTGCTGTGCTGTGCTGTGCTGTGCTGTGTTGTGTTGCGCTGTGCTGTGCTGTGCTGTGCTGTGTTGTGCTGTGTTGCGCTGTGCTGTGCTGTGCTGTGCTGTGCTGTGCTGTGCTGTGCTGTGTTGTGTTGTGCTGTGCTGTGCTGTGCTGTGCTGTGTTGTGTTGCGCTGTGCTGTGCTGTGCTGTGCTGTGTTGTGCTGTGTTGTGCTGTGTTGCGCTGTGCTGTGCTGTGCTGTATTGTGTTGTGCCGTGCTGTGTTGTGCTGTGTTATGCTGTGTTGTGCCGTGCTGTGCTGTGCTGTGTTGTGCTGTGCTGTGTTGTGCCGTGCTGTGTTGTGCTGTGTTGTGCTGTGCTGTGTTGTGCTGTATTGTGTTGTGCCGTGCTGTGTTGTGTTGTGTTGTGCTGTGCTGTGCTGTGTTGTGCTGTGCTGTGCTGTGTTGTGCTGTGCTGTGTTGTGTTGTGCCGTGCTGTGTTGTGTTGTGCTGTGCTGTGCTGTGTTGTGCCGTGCTGTGTTGTGCTGTGCTGTGTTGTGCTGTGCTGTGCCGTGCTGTGTTGTGTTGTGCTGTGCTGTGCTGTGTTGTGCCGTGCTGTGTTGTGCTGTGTTGTGCTGTATTGTGTTGTGCTGTGCTGTGTTGTGCTGTATTGTGTTGTGCTGTGCTGTGCCGTGCTGTGTTGTGTTGTGCTGTGCTGTGTTGTGCCGTGCTGTGTTGTGCTGTGCTGTGCTGTATTGTGTTGTGCCGTGCTGTGTTGTGCTGTGCTGTGCCGTGCTGTGTTGTGTTGTGCTGTGCTGTACTGTGTTTGTGCCGTGTTGTGCTGTGCTGTGTTGTGCTGTATTGTGTTGTGCTGTGCTGTGTTGTGCCGTGCTGTGTTGTGCTGTGCTGTGCTGTGTTGTGCTGTATTGTGTTGTGCTGTGTTGTGCTGTGTTGTGCTGTATTGTGTTGTGCTGTGCTGTGTTGTGCTGTGCTGTGTTGTGCTGTGCTGTGCTGTGTTGTGCTGTGTTGTGCTGTGTTGTGTTGTGCTGTGTTGTGCTGTGCTGTGTTGTGTTGTGCTGTGCTGTGTTGTGCTGTGTTGTGCTGTGCTGTGTTGTGCTGTGTTGCGCTGTGCTGTGTTGTGCTGTGCTGTGTTGTGCCGTGTTGTGCCGTACTGTGCTGTGTTGTGCTGTGCAAAAATCGGTTATTTATTTTTTTGATATGCTCAAACGAGGCAAAAAAGTCATTTTAGCTCTGAGTAAGATGATTAGATTTGCAAATGTTGCCTAGCTATACTTTTGGAATTAAAAGATATTTGTGGTTTCTCAACTTTTATGTGACATTGTTGTGTATTTGGAAATGTTTGTTCTGGGCATGAAAAGTTTATTTTGCAGTAATCCTCCATACTCCAATAGGAGTGAAAGAATAATTAAAACTTGAAACTTGAAACTTGACATCCGTCACACACTTAGTATGTACATGTATCAGGACAGGACTTTGTATGAGATCTTCTTCCTGTTCTGTTCATCTATAACTGTGTTGTATGTGTTGTGACATGTTCAGAATAAAATATTGTTTTAACCAAATTCTGTTTCCTATGTGTGTGTGTGTGTGTGTGTGTGTGTGTCTTTGTATCTCCCTGTCTGTCTGTCTCTCTGTCTGTCTCTCTCTCTCTCTTCAAAAACCATCATGCAGTCGCCCCTTCCACCCACCCCTATCTACCACCTCTCCAATCCCGCCCCCCCCCCCCATCTCCCCGCATGTACCACCTCCCTCATCCCTCAACTGTACGTTCCTCTTACCACTACTGTACCACCGTGTGTCAGGTCAGGTCATTAGATCTGCTACTGGTAACCTGTAATCCAGTA
>NC_134903.1:26923239-26948239 GCF_041734735.1 Babylonia areolata
GCGGGAGAGAGAGAGAGAGAGATGGAAGGAAGGAGGGAGAGATAGAGGGCGGGAGAGGGAGAGAGAGATGGAAGGAAGGAGGGAGAGATAGAGGGCGGGAGAGAGAGAGATGGAAGGAAGGAGGGAGAGATAGAGGGCGGGAGAGAGAGAGAGATGGAAGGAAGGAGGGAGAGATAGAGGGCGGGAGAGAGAGAGAGATGGAAGGGAGGGAAAGAGAGGGAGAGAGAGGGAGATGGAAGGAAGGAGGGAGAAATGGAGGGAGAGAGAGAAATGGAAGGGAGAGATAAATAGAGAGAGATGGAAGGAAGGAGGGAGGGAGAAATGGAGGGAGAGAGAGAGATGGAAGGAGGGAGAGATAAATAGAGAGAGATGGAAGGAAGGAGGGAGGAAGAGGAGGGGAGGGAAGGGAGGGAGAGAAGAGAGAGAGGGAGGGAGAGAAGGAGAGAGGGGAGGAGTGAGTGTTAGTTCAAGGTGGGGCATGTTCCAGGGTAGGTTGCTCAATGTCTGTTTGAACACACCAGAGGTGACACGTATGTGTGTTGGGTGGGAGTCTGGGGGGGGTGGTGGGGTGGTGGTAGGGGGAGTGGGAAAGAGTGGGGGGGTGTGAGTGGAAGGGGAGTTGTGTGAATTTTTCTCTCATCCTGTTGTGAGCCTTTCGTAGACGCTGTGTCTGTGTTTGTGTGTATATATATCTCTCTCTGTGTCTGTCTCTCCCTCCCTCTCTCTGTCTCTCTCTCTCTCTCTGTCTGTCTGTCTCTCCCTCCCTCCCTCTCTCCCTCTCTCTCTGTGTCTCTCTCTCCGTCCCTCCCTCTCTCCCTCTCTCTCTGTCTCTCTCTCCGTCCCTCCCTCTCTCCCTCTCTCTCTCTGTCTGTCTGTCTCTCACTCCCTCTCTCTCTCTGTCTCTCTCTCCCTCCCTCCTTCCCTCTCTCTCTCTCTCTCCCTCCCTCTCCACCTCTCTCCCTCCCTCTCTCTGTCTGTCTGTCTCTCCCTTCCTCCCTCCCTCTCTCCCTTTCTCTCTGTCTCTCTCTCCCTCTCTCTGTGTCTCTCTCGCCCCCTCTCTCTCCCTCCCTCTCTCTCTCTCTCTCTGTCTCTCTCTTCCTCCCTCCCTCTCTCCCTCTCTCTCTCTGATCATATATATGTGTTTGTGAGTGTGCGTGTATATTTGTGCATTTATGTGTGATTGTGACTCTGTGTGTGTGTGTGTGTGTGTGTGTGTGTGTGTGTGTGTGTGTGTGTGTGACATGTTCTTTTTTTTTTCTTTTCCCTTTTTTTCCCATGTCAGGTTTATTGCGTTGTGATGTTAATGAGACGTGAAAGTAGAAAAAAAAAAAGAAACGAAAAAAATCGTAAGAAAAAAAAACAAACAAAAAAAACACCACACGTACACAAATTGTAGGCAGAAAATGTAAATGTCGAGTCAGTTTCGTTCAGTTTGAAACACTGACACGCGCGCGCACACACACACACACACACACACACACACACACACACACCCTCCACCCAAGTCAAACACACAGACCATGTAAGCAAACACGTAAGGTCGGAGCTGTTCAGTTTGGGTTCACTCTGACATACTGTACTGCTGTGTGTGTGTGTGTGTGTGTGTGCGTGTGGGCGCGCGCGCGTGTGGGCGCGCGCGCGCGCGCGTGTGTGTCTCTCTCTGTCTCTCCCTCTCTCTCTACCTGTCACTGTCTCCCCCTCTCTCTCTGTCTCTCTGTCTCTCCCTCTCCCTCTCTCTCTGTGTGTCTCTCTGTCTGTCTCTCTCTCTCTCTGTCTCTCCCTCTCCTCTCTCTCTGTCTCTGTCTCTCCCTCTGTCTCTCTCTGTCTCTCCTTCTCTCTCTCTCTGTCTCTCCCTCTCTCTCTCTCTCTCTCCCTTCTCTCTCTCTCTCTCTGTCTCTCCCTCTCTGTCTGTCTCTCTTTCCCTCCCTCCCTCTCTCTCTCCCTCCCTCTCTCTCTCTCTCTCTCAGTGTGTGTAAAAGAGGTTCGGCTGCAAAGTTGGATGGTCATATGTTCGAATGACTACTATGCTTGAGAAATATGGAATATGTTGTATTAATGTCGTGGGTGCGAATGTATGAGTGTTTATGCGTTTATGAATATGTACTTGTTATTTCCCCTTATTTCTCGTTTTGCTTTCTCTTTTCGTCGTTTGCTAAAATAAGCTGAATAATCCCCCTTGGCACCAGAGCTGCAAAGCGCTATTTGTCAATGAAAAAATTGTCTTGTCTTGTCTTGTCTTGTCTCTCTCTCTCCCCTCTCTCTCTCTCTCTATCTATCTATCTATCTCCCTCCCTCTCTCTCTCACTCTGTTATTCTGTCTCTCCCCCCTCTCTCTCTCCCCTCTTTCACTCTCTCACCATCTCTCTCTCCCTCTCTCTCTCTCACTCTCTTTCACTCTCTCTGTCCCTCCTTCCCCTCCTCTCTCTCTCCCTCTCTCTGCTTCCCTCTCTCAGTCTCTCTCTCTCCCCTCTCTCCCTCTCCTTCACTCTCTCAGTCTCTCTCTCTCTCTTTGTCTCTCTCTCCCCCTCTCTCTCTCCCTCTCTCTCTTTCACTCTCTCTCTCCCTCTTTCTCTCTCTTTCACTCTCTCTCTCTTTCCACCCTCTCTCTCTCCCTCGCTCTGCCTCCTCTCTCAGTCTCTCTCTCTCTCTCTGTCTCTCTCTTCCTCTCTCTTCCCCCACTCTCTCTCTCTCCCCCTCTCTCTCTCTCCCCTCTCTCTCTATCTCTCCCTCTCTCTCTCCCCCTGCCTCTCTATCTCCCTCTCTCTGCCTCCCTCTCTCAGTCTCCCTCTCTGTCTCCCTCTCTGTCTCTCTCTGTGTCTCTCTCCTTCTCTCTCCCCCCCCTCTCTCTCTCCCTCTCTCTCCCCCTTCTCTCTCTCTCTCTCTCTCTCTCAGTCGCAAGGGGGATGCACATGCACACGTAGTATTACAAAAGAGCGGGTGCACACACACACACACACACACACACACACACACACACACACACACACACACACACAGACATTGACACACGCACGCGCTCGCACAGCATGAGCACACACACACACACACACACACACACACACACACACACACACACACACACACACACACAGAGTTGTACACAGACAGCCACACACACACACACACACACACACACACACACAGAGTTGTACACAGACAGCCACACACACACACACACACACACACACACACACAGAGTTGTACACAGACAGCCACACACACACACACACACACACACACACACACACACACACACACACACAGAGATGTACACAGACAGCCACACACACACACACACACACACACACACACACACACACAGAGTTGTACACAGACAGCCACACACACACACACACACACACACACACACACACACAGTTGTACACAGACAGCCAGACACACACACACACACACACACACACACACACACACACACGGAGACAGACAAATGCACGGAGGGAAACAGAGACAGACAGAGTTGGACGGATTGTTTATCTCATCAAAAAAAGAAAAAAGAAAAAAAAAAGGAGCGTCAGAAAATATGCTTCTGAAAAAGAAAAGAAAAGAAAAATAAAGACATTTCGCCACAAACAGCATTCCACGTATGGTGAAATGACAAGTGATCGGCTCCAGTTTGAGAAAATGGATATCGTTAGTGACACATGATTCGTCGTAAATTCACACTGTAAAGTATTACACCAATACGTCATGTGAGAGAGAGAGAGAGAGAGAGAGAGAGAGAGAATGACAATGACAAATGTTTTATTGAGGGCAGAATGGATAAGCTGGAAGCTTCTTTACACCATGCCCTCACACATGCATACACATACATACGCACAATAATCATAGTAGATGTGAATAAATAAATGACATGAAACAAATCAAATAGAGGATAATAAATACATAGATAAATAAAAGCATACAATTACGGAAAACTTCATGAGAGAGAGAGAGAGAGAGAGGGGGAGAGAGAGAGAGAGAGAGAGGGAGAGAGAGAGAAAGAGAGAGAGAGAGAGGGAGAGAGAGAGAGAGAGAGAGATAGGACAATTATTCGGTTGGAATATGGGAGGGGAGACAACTATTCAATGAGCGAACTTCTAAAAATAACTGAAGTCGAATAAGCATGGACATTCTTTTTTCCCGTCTTCTCTTTTTCCCCAACCAGCCCACAGGTTTAAAAAAAAGAAAAAAAGGGAAGAAATTAAAATGTTCACAAAACAACACAGTGGAATCGAAGCACCGACAGGACATTTTGACAAATTCAAACATTTCAAATGTAATGGAGAACACCCACCTACTTTAATTACTCAGGCCAACAGCCCCTACCATGAGGATATTAAGAATTAACATTGTAGAAAGTAAAAGAATAAATAAATAATAGATAGATAGATAAATAGATAAATAAATAAAATCATATGGGAATCTGATTTCATTCACAAATTGCCACGTGTAAATTTAGTCAACACACACACACACACACGTTTTGAAAAAGTCATAATTTTACTTTGTGTGGGTCGGATGACATGACCAACACGCACGCACGCACACAGACAGACAGACAGACAGGAAGAGACAAGTATTAATTACGCGTGGGTTGGAACGGGGAAGGGTTGAGGTCTAGATCAGTGTAGACACGCCCCAAATTTCACCCAGCTGTTGTTGTATTGGAGCGACTGTGCGACAATGAAGTATGTGTTATGGACACACGCGCGCGCACACACACACACACCACAGCTGCACGAACGCGCGCACGTACGCACACACACCACAGCTGCATGAACGCGAGCGCGCGCATACACACACACACACACACACACACCAGCCGCACGAATGCATACACAGACATAAACACATACCAGAACTGCACAGATGGGCGCGCGCGCACACACACACACACACATCATAATCATTGTTGTTATTATTATTATTCACATGTATGTGTTCGTGCGGCTCTGGTGTGTTTGAAAATATATATGTGTGTGCGTGCGTGCGTGTGTGTGTGACTGTGCGTGTTTATCCTGTCCCTTAGGATGACATCAAAGAGCAGAGACGGAAGTTACGTCAGCAGAGTGACGTCAGGAGGGACCCGGCGCGCATGGCGGAACTACGTCACAAGTTCGTGGAGCAGTGCAAGAAGTATTTCGGCGTGCCGTATGCCAGAAAATACTGGGCTAAAGACAGTGAGTGTTGCCGTGTTGAGAAGGTTGTCTTGAAGAGGTTTCAGTTTCAGTTTTCAGTATCAGTAGCTCAAGGAGGCGTCACTGCATTCGGACAAATCCATATACGCTACACCACATCTGCACAAGCAGATGCCTGACCAGCAGCGTAACCCAACGCGCTTAGTCAGGCCTTGAGAAGAAGAAGAAAAAAAAAAGGTCAATAAATAATAGATAAATAC
The DNA here is from genome assembly GCF_041734735.1 of Babylonia areolata. Lineage (NCBI taxonomy): Eukaryota > Metazoa > Mollusca > Gastropoda > Neogastropoda > Buccinidae > Babylonia > Babylonia areolata. The sequence goes on from NC_134903.1 coordinate 26,928,638, forward strand.
ATAAAAAAGCCTAATAATAATAATACATATAAGGCGCAAAAACTTGATGAAGTCAACTATAAGCGTACATTAAATAAATAAATACATAAATAAATAATAATAATTTAAATAAAAAAAAAATGGTGGCAGAGTGGGTAAGACGCTCAGCTGCCAATACAGAGAGTCCGTGAGGGTGTGGGTTCGAATCCCGCTCTCGCCCTTTCTCCCAAGTTTGACTAGAAACTCAAACCGAGCGTCTTGTCCACTGAGACGACTGAAGAACCGAGGTCCCGTGTGCAGCACGCGTGTGGCGCACTGTAAAAGAACCCATGGCAACAAAAAGTTGTTGTCCTCTGGCAAATTTATGTAAAAAGAACTCCACTCTGACTGGCAAACAAGTATTATTATAAGCATGCACTCAAGGCCTGACAAGCGCGCTACGTCAAGCTACTGTTAGGCATCTGCCTTATATATATATATATATATATATATATATATATAGATAGATAGATAGATAGATAGATAGATATATAACTCGGAAGTGTTTTAATGGATGAAGGCCATAGCTCGCATCACATACATAGTAAATGATTTATACAAAAAGAAAACAAACAAGAGAGGCAAGGCCTTCAAGACTCACTTGTGATAAATTAAGTCCCCTAGCATTAATTACAGAGTAATTTCCCTTCTTTACTATCTGCACCAAAACGTCTGCAAAATAAATAAAACTTCCATGCTTAGCAAAAGAAGTTCCTGTTTGAACAAAAAATGATAATAATGACTGCTCTTGTTGTTGGGTCAGAATATCAGATCAAAGTGCCAAGTTTAGAGAATACCAAAAATATAAATATAACAGTAAATGCAGTTTGCATATAATTAGGCTTCATTTTTTAAATTTTTTTTGTGCCCATCCCAGAGGTGCAATATTGTTTTAAACAAGATGACTGGAAAGAAGTGAATTTTTCCTTTTTTTATGCCTAATTTGGTGTCAACTGACAAAGTATTTGCACAGAAAATGTCAATGTTAAAGTTTACCACGGACACACACACACACAGACACAGACACACACACACACACACACACACACACACATACAGAGACAACCGAACACCGGGTTAAAACACAGACTCACTTTGTTTACACAAATGAGTCAAAAACGACCTATTACATGAAGACCGGAATACAGGGGTGATTATATGTATGCATAAAACCCCGGAAATGTTTTATTTGGAAAAGGCCAGAGCCCCAATCAATTACGTAGCAGATGGTTAGAAATAATTACCTAGTTTCATGAAAGCAGGGGTGAATACTTACATACGATTTTACTTAACTGCCCACCTACCTACCAACTGCGTGCGTGCGTACGTACTTACTTCAAGTGCTTATTTACTTTCTTACTCACTTGATATATATATATATATATATATATATATATATATATATATATATATATATATATATATATATATCTATATCTATCTATCTATATATATATATATATATTCAGACAGACACACGCACACACAGAGATAAATACACACACGCACGCACACACACACACACACACACAGATATATATATATATATATATATATGTGTGTGTGTGTGTGTGTGTGTGTGTGTGTGTGTGTGAGAGAGAGAGAGAGAGAGAGAGAGTACGTGCAATTGTCTGTCATTATTAGTTCACACACGTATACGCTCTCGAGCGCTCATACCCACTCATACACAGTCACACTCGCACACACACACACACACACACACACACACACACACACACACACACACACACACACATACATACACACGCAGGAACGCAAGAACACAGCGAGACATGTGAAGGGAGAGAACTGATGGAAACCAAACTGTTCACATCCCTCTCTGTCTATCTCCCTTTATGTCCTCTCTTTCTTCATCTGTCGCTTTCTCTTTTCATTCTCTGTCTCGCTTTCCCAGCTGTCTCTGTCTCTCTTCTCTTTCTCACGTAATGTCGGTCTCTCTCTGTTTCTCCCTGTCTCTGTCTCTCTCTGTCTCTCTCGCTATGTGTCTCTGTCTCTCTGTTTCTTTCAAACACACTCATCCCCCCTCTCTCTCCCCCCTCCTCTCTCTCCCTCCTCCCCTCTCTCTCCCTCCCTCTCTCTCTCTCTCTCTTTCCCTCCCCCCCTCTCTCTGCCCATATCTGTGTGTTTCTCTGTCTCTCGTTTCTCACCAGTTTCCTCGGCTGGTTAACCATTCTCACTCCACTGATTAAAATTTTCTGTTTTTTTTTTTTTTTTCCCTCATCGCCGGAATACAACTCTCCCATTTTTTGGGGCTGCTGTTTTCATCAGTCTCAGCCCCAACAATTTCCGTCATTTTCTGTTTTATTTTTTCCTCAGCGCCAGAATACGAGACTGACTACTATCACCCCATCAAATGTCTGTCCTATTTCCCCACAACGCCAAAATACTACTCCCCCATCTTCCTGGACTACTGCGGACTTGGTATTACCACTCACTCCATTTTCTGTCAAGACTAATTACCATCACCCCATCAATTTTCCCACACACGCCGAACACAAGACTGGTCACCATCACCCCCTCAATTTCCCCAGAACCCAAACACAAGACTGGTTACCATCACCCCATCAATTTCCCCCACATCCCGAACAGAAGACTAGTTACCATCACCCCATCAATTTCCCCCACATCCCGAACACAAGACTAGTTACCATCACCCCATCAATTTCCCCAGAACCCAAACACAAGACTGGTTACCATCACCCCATCAATTTCCCCCACATCCCGAACACAAGACTAGTTACCATCACCCCATCAATTTTCCCCACAGCCCGAACACAAGACTAGTTACCATCACCCCATCAATTTTCCCCACAGCCCGAACACAAGACTAGTTACCATCACCCCATCAATTTTCCCACAGCCCGAACACAAGACTAGTTACCATCACCCCATCAATTTTCCCCACATCCCGAACACAAGACTAGTTACCATCACCCCATCAATTTTCCCCAGAACCCAAACACAAGACTAGTTACCATCACCCCATCAATTTTCCCCACAGCCCGAACACAAGACTAGTTACCATCACCCCATCAATTTTCCCAACGGCCGAACACAAGACTAGTCACCATCACCCCATCAATTTTCCCCACATCCCGAACACAAGACTAGTCACCATCACCCCATCAATTTTCCCCAGAACCCAAACACAAGACTAGTTACCATCACCCTATCAATTTTCCCCACAGCCCGAACACAAGACTAGTTACCATCACCCCATCAATTTTCCCAACGGCCGAACACAAGACTAGTTACCATCACCCCCTCAATTTCCCTACAGCCCAAACACAAGACTAGTTACCATCACCCCATCAATTTTCACACAGCCCGAACACAAGACTAGTTACCATCACCCTCTCATTTTCCTCACAGCCCGAACACAAGACTAGTTACCATCACCCCCTCAATTTCCCTACAGCCCGAACACAAGACTAGTTACCATCACCCCATCAATTTTCCCCAGAACCCAAACACAAGACTAGTCACCATCACCCCATCAATTTTCACACAGCCCGAACACAAGACTAGTTACCATCACCCTCTCATTTTCCTCACAGCCCGAACACAAGACTAGTTACCATCACCCCCTCAATTTCCCTACAGCCCGAACACAAGACTAGTTACCATCACCCCATCAATTTTCCCCAGAACCCAAACACAAGACTAGTTACCATCACCCCATCAATTTCCCCCACATCCCGAACACAAGACTAGTTACCATCACCCCATCAATTTCCCCAGAACCCAAACACAAGACTAGTTACCATCACCCCATCAATTTCCCACATCCCGAACACAGATGGTCTCCTATCCTGTCCCTTAGGATGACATCAAAAAGAGACGGAAGTTACTCAGCAAGTGCGTCAGGAGGGACCCGGCGCGCAGGCGAACTACGTCACAAGTTCGTGGACAGTGCAAGAAGTATTTCGCGTGCCGATGCCAGAAAATACTGGGCAAAGACATGAGTTGCCGTGACGAAGGTTGTCTGAAGAGGTTCAATTCAGTTTCCATACCGTACTCAAGAGGCGTTCACGCATCGACAAATCCATATACCTACACCACATCTCACAAGCAATGCTGTACCATCACGTAACCCAACGCCTAGTCCAGGCCTGAGAACAAAACGAAGAAAAAAGGTGAATAATAACATAATTTCACAAAAGCCAAATAAAATGGTACAATAAGGCGCAAAAACTTGATAAGTCAACTATAACGCATTAATAAATAAATACTAATAATACATAATAATTACATAAAAAAAATGGTGGAGAGTGGTAAGACGCCCAGCTGCCAAACACAGAGATCCGGAGGGTGTGGTTCGATCCACTCTCGCCCTTTCTCCCAAGTTTGACTAGAAACCAAACCGAGCGTCTTGTCCACTGAGACACTGAAGAACCGAGTCCATTGTGCAGCACGCGTAGTGCGCACTGTAAAGAAACCATGGCACACAAATTGTTGTCCTCTGGCAAATTTAAAAAGAACTCCACTCTGATTGCAAACCAATTAATTTACGTCACATCAAGGCCTGAAACAAGACGCGCTAGTCATCTACTGTCAGCATCGCCTTATTATATATATTCCCATCAGTATATAATAATAGAAATAGTAGATAGATACCTTATAACTCGAAGTGTTTAATGGAAGGCCCATAGCTCGCACACAACAAGTAATGATTATCAAAAGAAAACAAACAAGGATGCAAGGCCTTCAAGACTCATTGTGTATCAAGTCCCCTAGCATAATTACAAGTATTCCTTTTTACTATCTAGCACCAAAACGTCTGCAAATAAATAAAACTTCCAGCTTCAAAGAGTTCCTGTTGAAACAAACAATGATATAATCAGACTGCTCTTGTTGTTGGTCAACCACAGCCGAATCACAAGCCAAGTTACACAATCACCCAACAATTTTACACACACCCAAACAAAATGACAGTTGACATTATTAGGCCTCATTCTTAATTTTTTGCCCACACCGAAGTCACATATTGTTTTAAACAAGATGACGGAAGAAGTGAATTTTTCCCTATTTATGCCTAATTGGGTCAACTGACAAAGATTTGCACCAAATGTCAATGTAAGTTTCCCACGACACACACACACACAGACATTAACCACACCCACAACACACACACACACATCGAAGACAACGAACCGGTTAACACACAACTCACTTTGTTACACAATGATCCCAAAAACGACCTCAAGACCGAATACAGGGTGATTATGTATGCATCAACCCTCGAAATGTTTTTTTGGAAAGCCAGAGCCCAAATCAATACTAGCAGATGGTTAGAAATAATACCATAATTTTGCCAGCAGCGTTGAATACACAACGATATTACCTAACTGCCCACCACCTACCAACTCTAGCTGGCCGTACATACATCAAGTGCTTATTTACATTCTTACTCCACTATTATATAATACGATATATAAATATTATAATATATAAACTATATATATATAATTATACTAGCTATAATTCAAGACAGCACACGCACACACCAGATAAATCACATCACCACCACACACCACAACACACAGATATATAATATAAATATACTGTGTAGTGTGTGTGTGTGTTGTGTGTGAGAAGAGAGCCGAGAGAGAGAGAGTACGTGCAATGTCGTCTATTATCACCACATTAACGCTCACGAGCGCCCAACCCACTATACCAGTCACACTCGCACACACACACATTCACACACACACACACAACACACAACACACACCATCACACACACATACATTTTCACCAGGAACGCAAACACAGCGAGACATGGAAGGTTACCACGAGGAAACCAAACTGTTCCCGTCCACCTCTCGTCATCCAAACTTTATGTCTACTCTTTCTTCATCTGCCTTTCTCATTTCTTCTCTGTCTCGCTTCCAGCTGTCACTGCATCCTCTCTCTCACTATGTCGTTCACTGTTCCCTGACCAGCTACCCTCTTCCTCTCGCATTGTCTCTGTCCTCAGTTTCTTTCAACACACACTCATCCCTCTCTCTCACCCCTCCATCTCTCTCACCTCCTCCCCTCTCTTCTCCCTCTCTCCTCTCTCTTTCCCTCCCCCCTCTCTCGCCCATGATCTGTGTTCATTCTCTGTCTCTCGTTCTACATTTCTGTGTACACCATCACCCTGATAAAAGATGTTACCTATTTTTTTTTTTTTCACCCTCATTTCGCCCGAATACAACACCAAGAGGCTGCTGTTTTCATCATCTCACCCCATCAATTTCCCTCATTTTCTGTTATTTTCAGCGCCAGAATACGAGACTGACTACTATCACCCCATCAAATGTCTGTCCTATTTCCCCACAACGCCAAAATACTACTCCCCATCTTCCTGGACTACTGCGGACTTGGTATTACCACTCACTCCATTTTCTGTCAAGACTAGTTACCATCACCCCATCAATTTTCCCACACACGCCGAACACAAGACTGGTTACCATCACCCCCTCAATTTCCCCAGAACCCAAACACAAGACTAGTTACCATCACCCCATCAATTTTCCCACAGCCCAAACACAAGACTGGTTACCATCACCCCATCAATTTCCCCCACAGCCCGAACACAAGACTAGTTACCATCACCCCATCAATTTCCCCCAGAACCCAAACACAAGACTAGTTACCATCACCCCATCAATTCCCCCCACAGCCCGAACACAAGACTGGTTACCATCACCCCCTCAATTTCCCCAGAACCCAAACACAAGACTAGTTACCATCACCCCATCAATTTTCCCACACACGCCGAACACAAGACTGGTTACCATCACCCCATCAATTTTCCCTACTGTCCGAACACAAGACTAGTTACCATCACCCCATTTTCCCCACAGCCCGAACACAAGAGTAGTCACCATCACCCCCTCAATTTCCCCCACACCCCGAACACAAGACTGGTTACCATCACCCCATCAATTTCCCCCACACCCCGAACACAAGACTGGTTACCATCACCCCATTTTCCCCACATCCCGAACACAAGACTAGTCACCATCACCCCATCAATTTCCCCACAGCCCAAACACAAGACTAGTTACCATCACCCCATCAATTTCCCCACATCCCGAACACAAGACTAGTTACCATCACCCCATTTTCCCCACATCCCGAACACAAGACTAGTTACCATCACCCCCATTTTCCCCCACAGCCCAACACAAGACTAGTTACCATCACCCCATTTTCCCCACAGCCCGAACACAAGACTAGTTACCATCACCCCATCAATTTTCCCCCAGAACCCAAACACAAGACTAGTTACCATCACCCCATCAATTTCCCCCACATCCCGAACACAAGACTAGTTACCATCACCCCATCAATTTCCCCCACATCCCGAACACAAGACTAGTTACCATCACCCCATCAATTTTCCCTACAGCCCGAACACAAGACTGGTTACCATCACCCCATCAATTTCCCCCACATCCCGAACACAAGACTAGTTACCATCACCCCATCAATTTTCCCTACAGCCCGAACACAAGACTGGTCACCATCACCCCATCAATTTTCCCCACAGCTCCAGAATACATCCAGCCCATTTTCCAGGACTGCTGTGGATTCATCAGTCCCTACCCCAATAATTTTCTGTCCTGATATTCTCACAGCGCCAGAATAGAAGCCTGATCATTATCACCCCCTCAAATTTCTGTCCTATTTCCCCCTCAATGGCCGAATACAACTCTCATGTTTTCCTGGACTGCTGTAGATTCATCATTATCACGCCAGTATTTTTTTCCCCCACCTAAATGCCAGAATACATGACTGGTTGTTACCATCCTCTCAAATACGTTAAAATGATTTAACGCAGTTTGTAATTTTCAGCGACGAGCTCATTAATACTGACCCTGTTCAGGTGACTTTAATTAAGATTATAAATTCAGCGTAAATAGTCAACACTTCATTTTATACTCATTAGAAAGTAGGTGTTGAGGTCTTTCTTTTGCATCTTATCCGACGTAAATCGGTTCAGGAATCATTTAGCAATCTATCACTGAACACCTTGTAAGAAACACAGTTGTCGGTTTTGGCCTGATTATGGCCGATCTGCTTCGCAGCACACGTGATTGTCTTTGTAGTTCGCTTAACCTGCATAAATTGGCAGAGCAAGTAATGAGTGGTCACTTCATACCTGAGCCAGCCCGTGGCCAGAGCCTGCTCTCTTTCTCTCTTGCTGTGTCGCGAGCAGTGTGTGTGTCGTGTGTGTCCCCACAACGGCCGACATCTCACTACGTATCACTGCACTGTCTTCTCTGTTTCTGTCCTATTTTCTGCAGAGCCAGAATACAACTCCCCCATCTTCCTGGACTGTTGTGTGAAGGTTCATCAGTCTTACCACAATGATTTTCTGTCTAATTTTCCCACAGCGGCAGAATACAGCTCCCCCATAGACTGTTGTGGATTTATCAGTCTCGCATCACTCCAATAATTCTCAGTTCTTTTTTCCCCCACAACGCCAGAACCAAAGACTGGGTATTACCATCCCCTTTAATTCGTTTCCATAGCACCAGAATGCAACTCTCCGATCTTCCTGGAGTGTGGCGGACTGTTTGTTTTCACCCCCGTTCATTTCTGACCTGTCTCCCACAGCTGCAGAATACAAAACTGGGTATTATCACCCCTTCGCTTTTTGTTTGTTTGTTTGTTGTTGTTTTTTCACAGCGCCAGAATATAGCTGCACCATTTTGCTGGACTGCTGTAAATTCATCAGTCTCACCCCAATACATTTATGTCCAATTTTCTGACACTGTCATATCGCCAGAATACAAGACTGGGTATTATCACCTCTTCGTTTTTTTGTTTTGTTTTGTTTTTTTGTTTTTTTCACAGCGCCAGAATATAGCTGCACCATTTTGCTGGACTGCTGTAAATTCATCAATATCACGCCAGTAAGTTTATGTCCAATTTTCTGACACTGTCGTATCGCCAGAATAAAAGACTGGGTATTATCACTCCCTCAGTGTTTCTGCACAGCACCAAAATACAACTCCCCCGATTTCCTGGACTGCTAGTTTCATCAGTCTCGCCTTACCCCAATAGTTGTCCATACTATTTCCCCCTCAGCTCTAGAATACAAGACTGGGTATTATCACCCTTTTAATTTTATCCCACACCTCCAGAATACAAGACTGGGTATTACCACCCCTTCAATTTTATTCCACAGCTCCAGAATACAAAACTGGGTATTATCACCCCTTCAATTTTATTCCACAGCTCCAGAAACAAGACTGGTTATTATCACCCCTTCAGGTTTCCCCACACCTCTAGAATACAAAACTGTGTATTACCACCACTTCAATTTTATCCCACAGCTTCAGAATACAAGACTGGGTATTACCACCCCTTCAATTTTATCCCACAGCTCCAGAATACAAAACTGGGTATTACCACCCCTTCAATTTGATCCCGCAGCTCCAGAATACAAAACTGGGTATTACCACCCCTTCAATTTGATCCCACAGCTCCAGAATAAGAGACCGGGTATTACCACCCCTTCAATTTTATCCCACAGCTCCAGAATACAAAACTGGGTATTACCACCCCTTCAATTTTATCCCACAGCTCCAGAAACAAGACTGGGTATTATCACCCCTTCAATTTTATTCCACAGCTCCAGAATACAAAACTGGGTATTACCACCCCTTCAATTTTATCCCACAGCTCCAGAATACAACACTGGGTATTTCCACCCCTTAAATTTTATCCCACAGCTCCAGAATAAGAGACTGGGTATTTCCACCCCTTCAATTTGATCCCACAGCTCCAGAATAAGAGACCGGGTATTACCACCCCTTCAATTTTATCCCACAGCTCCAGAATACAAAACTGGGTATTACCACCCCTTCAATTTTATCCCACAGCTCCAGAATACAAGACTGGGTATTATCACCCCTTCAGTTTTATCCCACAGCTCCAGAATACAAGACTGGGTATTTCCACCCCTTCAATTTTATCCCACAGCTCCAGAATACAAAACTGGGTATTATCACCCTTTCAATTTTATCCCTCAGCTCCAGAATACAAGACTGGGTATTTCCACCCCTTCAATTTTATCCCACACCTCCAGAATACAAAACTGGGTATTACCACCCCTTCAGGTTTCCCCACACCTCCAGAATACAAAACTGGGTATTATCACCCCTTCAGTTTTATCCGACAGCTTCAGAATACAAGACTGGGTATTACCACCCCTTCAATTTTATTACACAGCTCCAGAAACAAAACTGGGTATTGTCACCTCTTCATTTTTATCCCACAGCTCCAGAATACAAGACTGGGTATTACCACCCCTTCAATTTTATCCCACAGCTCCAGAATACAAGACTGGGTATTACCACCCCTTCAATTTTATCCCACAGCTCCAGAATAAGAGACTGGGTATTACCACCCCTTCAATTTTATCCAACAGCTCCAGAATACAAGACTGGGTATTTCCACCCCTTCAATTTTATTCCTCAGCTCCAGAATACAAAACTGGGTATTACCACCCCTTCAATTTTATCCCACAGCTCCAGAATACAAGACTGGGTATTATCACCCCTTCAGTTTTATCCCACAGCTCCAGAATACAAGACTGGGTATTTCCACCCCTTCAATTTTATCCCACAGCTCCAGAATACAAGACTGGGTATTTCCACCCCTTCAATTTTATCCCTCAGCTCCAGAATACAAAACTGGGTATTATCACCCTTTCAATTTTATCCCTCAGCTCCAGAATACAAGACTGGGTATTTCCACCCCTTCAATTTTATCCCACACCTCCAGAATACAAAACTGGGTATTACCACCCCTTCAGGTTTCCCCACACCTCCAGAATACAAAACTGGGTATTATCACCCCTTCAGTTTTATCCGACAGCTTCAGAATACAAGACTGGGTATTACCACCCCTTCAATTTTATTACACAGCTCCAGAAACAAAACTGGGTATTGTCACCTCTTCATTTTTATCCCACACCTCCAGAATACAAAACTGGGTATTATCACCCCTTCAATTTTATCCCACAGCTCCAGAATACAAAACTGGGTATTACCACCCCTTCAATTTTATCCCACAGCTCCAGAATACAAGACTGGGTATTATCACCCTTTCAATTTTATCCGTCAGCTCCAGAATACAAAACTGGGTATTATCACCCCTTCAATTTTATCCCACACCTCCAGAATACAAAACCGGGTATTACCACCCCTTCAATTTTATCCCACACCTCCAGAATACAAAACTGGGTATTACCACCCCTTCAATTTTATCCCACAGCTCCAGAATACAACACTGGGTATTATCACCCCTTCAGTTTTCCCCACAGCTCCAAAATACAAGACTGGGTATTATCACCCTTTTTGTTTTTCCTATACCTCCAGAGTACAAAACTGGGTATTACCACCCCTTCAATTGTATCCCTCAGCTCCAGAATACAACTCCCCGATCTTTCTGGACTGCTGCGGATTGGTGAGGCAGGTGGTTCGGGATCTGCAAGAAGACTTCGGGTTCCGCATCGGTCCCTGGAACCAGGCCTACATGTTCGACACGCTGCCCATCGCCCTGCAGGAGTCTGAGATGAAGGCTGGGGACCTCGTGTTCATGACTGGCAAATACGTCAACCCGAAAAGTGGGTTGGGTTGGTTGGTTGGTGTGTGTGTGTGTGTGAGCGTGTGTGTGTGTGTGTGTGTGTGTGTGCGTGTGACTGTGTGTGTGTGTGTGTATGTGTGTGTGTGTGTGTGTGTGTGTGTGTGTGTGTGTGTGTGTGTGTGTCTGTGTGCGTGTGTGAATCATCAGAATCATATTTATTTGTCATGAAGCATGGGGACCTGTTTATTTTTGTCTGTCTGATAAGTATAATAATAATAATTTCAAGATTAGGCGTAAATGCTCGTAATAATAATAATAATAATAATAATAATAATAATAATATTTTCAAGATTAGGCGCAGATGCTCGTAATAATAATAATAATAATAATAATAATAATAATAATAATAATAATAATATTTTCAAGATTAGGCGTAAATGCTCGTAATAATAATAATAATAATAATAATAATATTTTCAAGATTAGGCGTAAATGCTCGTAATGATAATAATAATATTAATAATGTTTTCAAGATTAGGCGTAAATACTCGTAATGATAACAATAATAATAATAATAATAATAATTTCAAGATTAGGTGTAGACGCTCGTAATAACAGTAAGAAGAAGAAGAAGATATTTTCAAGATAAGCCGTAAATGCTCGTAATAATAATAATAATGATAATGATGATGATGATGATGACGATTTCAAGATAAGGCGTGAATGCTCGTAATAATAATAATATTAATTATTATTTTTATTATTTCAAGATTAGGCGTAAATGCTGGTAATAATGATAATAGTAATAATGATAATAATGATGATGATAATGATATTTTCAAGATTAGGCGTAAATGCTCGTAATAATAATAATAATATAATAATAATAATGATGATGATGATGATGATGATGATGATGACGATATAGCGGTAGGGTAATGACGTGTTGGTGGCGGTGTGACCCCAGGCAAGAAGCAGCGACACGACATGCTGATGATGATGATGATGATGATGATGACAATATAGCGGTAGGGTAATGACGTGTTGGTGGCGGTGTGACCCAGGCAGGAAGCAGCGCAAGACATGCTGGTGATGATGATGATGATGACGATATAGCGGTAGGGTCATGACGTGTTGGTGGCGGTGTGGCCCCAGGCAAGAAGCAGCGACACGACATGCTGCACGTGGAGGTGTGGCTGGGCCAGGGGGGCCCCCAGACCATCGGGGCCCGCTGGAACAACGGCAAGGTGCAGGTGTTCGAGTCCTACCGCTTCAGCCCCAAGTCCTTCACTGAGGAGCTCTACCACTTCCGGTCCCTGGACACCTGGCTCATGGGGGTCTGCAGGAGGTGATTGGGGGGCGGGGGTGATTGCTGGGTGGGAGGGCTACTCGTTGTCGTTTGTCATCACCCATCCAGTCCACATCAATCAGTTAGTCGTCGTCATCATCATCATCGTCGTTTCCATCAGTCGGTCAGTCGATCTATTTATCAGTCGGCGTCGTCATAATTCTTCTTTTCCTGCTTCCTCGTTGTTGTTTTTATCATCATCATAATCATCATCACCATCAAGTCAACGAATAGTCGTCATTCTTTATCATCATCATCATCATCATCATCATCATCATCATCATCATCCCATACCTATCTATCTACCTACCTATCTACCTGTCTATCTGTCTGTCCACCTATGTATCTACCTACCTGTCTATCTACCTATCTATCTGTCTGTCTGTCTACCTATCTATCTATATATTTATCTATCTATCTGTCTATCTATCTATCCACCTATCTACCTACCTACCCATCTATCTGTCTACCTATCTATCTATTTATCTACCTATCTATCTATCTACCTATCTACCTACGTACCTATCTACCCACCAATCTATCTACCTACCTACCTATCTATATCTACCTATCTATCTACCTACCTACCTATCTCTGCCTATCTACCTACCTGCCTACCTACCTACCATGTTATCTACCTATTTATCTATCTCTCTACCTACCTATCTATCTATATATGTACCTACCTACCTACCTATCTATCTATCTACCTACCTACCTACCTATCTACCTATCTATCTACCTACCTACCTACCTATCTTCCTACCTACCTGTCTACCTACCTACCTACCTACCTACCTACCTACCTATCTACCCACCTACCTACCTACCTACCTACCTACCTATCTACCTACCTACCTACCTACCCACCTACCTACCTACCTACCTACCTACCTATCTACCTACCTACCTACCTACCCACCTACCTACCTACCTACCTACCTGCCTGCCTACCTATCTATCCACCCAGCCATTGCGACGTCCACCCGTGGGGCCTCATCACCTTCACCCCCGGCAAGAAGTCGGTCTTCTTCACCCAGCAACAGGACCTCGGGCAGCAAGACCAGAGGGCCAGCGATGACGATGACGACGACGACGACGACGATGATGATGATGGCGACAACAACGGCGATAAAGAGGATGATGGTGGCTTCAGCGCTCAAAAGCAGGACGAAGGGGAAGGGGAAAGCGGCGATGACTCTCAGTTTCAGTCCACTTCTACTGAGCAGGTGGTTGATTGTGCGCGAGAGAAGGTGTCGGGGTGGACTTGTGTTTTTTTTGTTGTTTGTTTGTTTGTGTGTTTGTTTTGTGTATTTATTCGTGTGTTTGTTTTGTGTATTTATTCGTGTGTTTGTTTTGTCCGTTTATCTGGGTGGTCACGTGTTGATTTGAATAATTATTTCTTTGCTTGCTATTTATGCTTTCCTTAGTTGTTTGTTCGTTTGTTAGTATGTTTGGCATTTGTTTTGTGTATTTGTTGTATCTATTTATCTGGGTAGTTATCTGTTTTGTTTATGTAAACTATTTCTTTGTGAAGCGTGTGTGTGTGTGCGTGTGTGTGTGTGTGTGTGTGTGTGTGTGTGTGCGTGCGTGTGTGTGTGCGCGCGCGCGCTTGGAGCCTACTATGTGAGAAAATTGCGCCATAGATAGTATTGTATATCATTATCATCGTCGTCTTTATGATTTGTTTTCATAACAACGCATTATTATGTATTGTGTTGCATTGCGTTGTATTGTATGGTGTTGCATAGCATTCTATGGTATGGTATTGTGTTATATTTTGCTGTATTGCATCAAACTGTATTGTTTTGTATTGTACTGCGTTCTATTGCATTGTATTGCATCGCATTGTATGGTATGGTATTGTGTTATATTGTGCTGTATTGCATCAAACTGTATTGTTTTGTATTGTATTGTATTACATCGCATTGTATTGTATGGAACTGTATTGCGTTGCGCTGTGTTGTACTGTATTGTATGTAATGGTATGGTATGGTATTGTATGGTATATTATGGTATGGTATTGTATGGTATGATATGATATGGTATGGTTTTGTATTGTATGGTATGATATGGTATGGTATGGTTTTGTATTGTGCTGTGTGGTATTGTATTGTATGGTATTGTATGGTATTGTATTGTATGGTATTTTATGGTATGGTATTGTATGGTATTGTATTGTAATGCATCGCATTGTGTTGTATGGTATGGTATTGTATTGCGTTGTATTGTATTGTATTGTATGGCATTGTATTGTAATGTATTGTATTGTATTGTATTGCGTTGTATTGCATTGCATTGTATTGCATTGCATTGTAATGCATTGTGTTGTGTTGTATTGCATTGCATTGCATTGTATTGCATTGTGTTGTATTGCATTGTATTATATTGCATTGTATTGTATTGTATTGCATTGTATAGTATTGCATTGTATAGTATTGCATTGTATGGTATTGTATTGTATTATATTGCATTGTATTGTATTGCATTGCATTGTATTGCATTGCATTGTATTGTATTGTAATGTATTGTATAGTATTGTATTGTAATGTATTGTATTATATAGTATTGTATTGTATGGTATTGTATTGTATAGTATTGTATAGTTTTGTATTGTATGGTATTGTATTTAATGTATTGTATTGTATTGTATTGTATTGTATTGTATTGTATTGTATCGCATTGTATTGTACGGTACCGCAATGCATTGTGTTGTGATGCATCGCATTCTGTTCCATTTGCCTTGTATATCATTGCACTGTATTGCATTGCATCGCACCCTAACGTCAAAGCTCACAAATACCCCCACACACCCCCTCCCACCCCCTCCCTGTGTTCACGAAGCCACAGACCCCCACCCCCACCACCACCACCGCCTCACCACCACCCCCGACCCCCGCTGGGAAGCACACAGAAAGCCCTGACGACCCAGCACCCTACACGACGACAAACTTCGCGGCGAACAGCACCACGGAATCGTTCGCGTTCGCCTCCCGAAGCCGGCAGGACCCAGACGACACACCAGCGGGCGGGAACGGAGCCGGGGGCACGCTGGGAATCCCGCCGGCGGCGCCGCAGGAGGCCAGACTTGTCGCTGGTGATGATGATGATGATGACAGCGAAACTGCCTTCGCTGCACGTTGTGTTCAACCACCTATTCCAGACTCCTCTTGCTACTCCTCCTCATCCTCTTTTGATTCCTCCGTCCATTCCTCTTCTTCTCCTAACAGTCTTCCTGCTGTCGGTGCTCTTCGCGGGGATCCGGTTGATAGTCTTCTTCCTCCTTCAGGGGTTCGTGTTGTTGTTGGTGGTGGTGTTGGTGGTGATGCTGGTGGTGGTGGTGGTGTTGGTGGTGGTGCTGGTGGTGTTGGTGGTGGTGCTGGTGTTGGTGGTGGTGTTGGTGGTGATGCTGGTGGTGTTGGTGAAGTTGTTGAGGAGGAGGAGGGGGAGGGGGAGGGGGAGGGGGATGGTGGCACTACTACTTGCCGTGGTTCTGTCGACGGTTCTAGCGATGCTCCTGTCGGTACTGATGCTGAAAGAGCTCTTCAGGGTGAGGGTGAGAGTTAGGGTGAGGATGAGGGTGAGAGTTAGGGTGAGGATGAGAGTGAGAGTTAGGGGAGAGAGGATGAGTGTGGGAGTTAGGGTGAGGATGAGAGTTAGGGTGAGTATGAGGGTGAGAGTTAGGGGTGAGGATGAGAGTTAGGGTGAGGATGAGGGTGAGAGTTAGGATGAGGGTGGGAGTTAGGGTGAGGATGAGGGTGAGAGTTAGGGTGAGGATGAGAGTTAGGGTGAGGATGAGGGTGGGAGTTAGGGTGAGGATGAGAGTTAGGGCGAGGATGAGGGTGAGAGGGTGAGGATGAGGGTGGGAGTTAGGGTGAGGATGAGAGTTAGGGTGAGGATGAGGGTGGGAGTTAGGGTGAGGATGAGGGTGAGAGTTAGGGTGAGGATGAGGGTGAGAGTTAGGGTGAGGATGAGGGTGAGAGTTAGGGTGAGGATGAGAGTTAGGGTGAGGATGAGTTAGGGTGAGGATGAGGGTGAGAGTTAGGGTGAGGATGAGGGTGAGAGTTAGGGTGAGGGTGAGGGTTAGGGTGAGGATGAGGGTGAGAGTTAGGGTGAGGATGAGAGTTAGGGTGAGGATGAGGGTGAGAGTTAGGGTGAGGATGAGAGTTAGGGTGAGGATGAGGGTGAGGGTGGGAGTTAGGTAGAGATAGGGTGAGGGTGGGAGTTAGGGTGAGAGGGTGAGAGTGAGGGAGTTAGGGTGAGGATGAGGGTGAGGGTGGAGTTAGGGTGAGGATGAGGGTGGGAGTTAGGGGTGAGGATGAGGGTGGAGTTAGGGGTGAGGTGAGGGTGGAGTTAGGGTGAGGATGAGGGTGGAGTTAGGGTGAGGGTATGGGTGAGAGTTAGGTGAGGTGAGGGTGAGAGTTAGGGTGAGGTGAGGGTGGGAGTTAGGGGTGAGGTGAGGGTGAGAGAGTAGAGTGAGGTGAGGTGAGAGTTAGGGTGAGGATGAGAGTAGGGGTGAGGATTAGAGGTGAGGATGAGAGTCAAGGTGAGGAGTGGAGGTGAGGATGAGGTGGGAGTTAGGATGAAGATGAGGATGAGAGTCAGGGTGAGGAGTAGGGTGAGGAGGGTGGAGTTAGGATGAGGATGAGGGTGAGAGTTAGGATGAAGATGAGGATGAGAGTCAGAGGGTGAGGATGAGGGTGAGAGGGTGAGGATGAGGGTGGGAGTTAGGATGAGGATGAGGGTGAGAGTTAGGATGAGGGTGGGAGTTAGGGGTGAGGATGAGGGTGAGAGTTAGGATGAGGGTGGGAGTTAGGGGTGAGGATGAGGGTGAGAGTTAAGGGTGAGGATGAGGGTGATAGTTAGGGTGATGATGAGGGTGAGAGGATGAGGGTGAGGGTGGGAGTTAGGGTGAGGATGAGGGTGGGAGTTAGTAAGGGTGATGGCGAAGGTAAAGGTAATGGTGATAATATGTAAGGGTGATGGTAAGTTAGGGTAAGGGTAAGTAAGGTTAGGGTAAGTAAGGTAAGGGTAGGTAAGGGTAAGTAAGGTAAGGGTAAGTAAGGTAATGGTAAGTAAGGTGAGGGTAAGATTAGGGTAAGGGTGAGGGTAAGTAAGGTAAGGGTAAGTAAGGTAAGGGTAAGTAAAATAAGGGTAGGTAAGGTTAGGGTAAGGGTAAGTAAGGGTGAGGGTAAGTTAGGGTAAGGGTAAGTAAGGTGAGGGTAAGGGTGGGGGGGTAGGGTAATTACGGGTGAGTGTGAGGGTAAGGGTGAGGGTAAGGGTGAGGGTAAGGATGAGGGTAAGGGAAAAGTGAGGGTGATAACGATAAAGAAACGCCACTGCAGCGTGCATGTCTAGTGTGCAGGTGCCCGTTGCATTGCTTGCTTCTAACGTTTTGACAGTTACACGTGACTAAATGCCCACGTTGACCGAGCTACGCCATTGGTCAGTTCCATGCTACACACAGCTAGCAGCTGGTTACGACCATACTAGGCTCTTCCGTCCGAGCAATGCGACTGGCTCCCTGGTCTTTGAGCATAGACGCAGCGAGGCAGATGGACAGACAGGTTCACATGAGAGCGCGTGCGTTAACACACTCACACACTCGTCAAAATATCACAGCATGTGAATGCACGTTCAAGTGAAGCAAGCAAGCAAGCGCGCGCGCACGCACACACACACACACACACACACACACACACACACACACACACACACAACACGCACTCATCAAAATATCACACCATGTGAATACACGTTCAAGTCACCACCACCCACCTATCCACAACGAGCCAGACCGAGCAGTCACATTAGCACACATCGAGCGATACACATACCAATTAATAGGTAGATGAGGGTGAGAGTTAGGGTGAGGTTGAGAGTCAGTGAGGATGAGGTGAGAGTTAGGGTGAGGATGAGAGTTAGGGTAGGATGAAGGTGGGAGTTAGGGTGAGGATGAGGTGAAGTTAGTGAGGATGAGGTGAGAGTTAGGGTGAGGTGAGGGTGAGGATGAGGTGATAGGTAGGATGAGGTGAAGTTTATGGTGAGGATGAAGTGAGAGTTAGGGTGAGATGAAGTTAGGGTGAGATTAGTTTAGGGGAGATGAGGGTGAAGTTAGGGTGAGGATGAGGTGAGAGTTGGGTGAGGGTGAGGGTGGAGTTGGGTTAGATGAGGGTGAGAGTTTGGGTGAGGGTGAGGGTGAGAGTTAGGTGAGGATGAGGGAGAGTTTAGGGTGAGGATGAGGGTGAGAGTTAGTGTAGGATGAGGGTGGGAGTTAGGGTGAGGATGACGGTGAGAGTTAGGGTGAGGATGAGGGTGAGAGTTAGAGGTGAGAATGAGGGTGGGAGTTAGGGTGAGGATGAGGGTGAGAGTTAGGGTGAGGATGAGGGTGAGAGTTAGCGTGAGGATGAGGGTGAGAGTTAGGGTGAGGATGAGGGTGAGAGTTAGAGGTGAGAATGAGGGTGAGAGTTAGGGTGATGATGAGGGTGGGAGGGTGAGGATGAGGGTGAGAGTTAGTGTGAGGATGAGGGTGAGAGGGTGAGGATGAGGGTGAGAGTTAGGGTGAGGATGAGGGTGAGAGTTAGGGTGAGGATGAGGGTGAGAGTTAGAGGTGAGAATGAGGGTGG
>NC_134903.1:26955739-26958239 GCF_041734735.1 Babylonia areolata
TTTTTGCTTGAAGCCTTCTGAGGTTAAACAGCTTGCCATCTGTTCGGTACTTTAGGCCGATTCCAACATCGCCATCTCTGAAGGCATCAGTAAGCATTGCAGAGAACATGAGGCTGAACAGCGTTGGAGCCAGGACGCAGCCTTGCTTGACACCATTTGTGACAGCAAAAGGAGCAGATGTTTCACCATTGTCCTGGACTCGAGCCTGCATGCCTTCATGGAATTGGCTGACCAAGGAAATAAATTTCCGAGGGCATCCGTACTTGGCCATGATCTTCCACAGTCCCTCTCTACTCACGGTGTCGAAGGCCTTAGTGAGGTCGACATAGGTGGAGAACAGATCAGCATTTTGCTCCTGACATTTCTCTTGCAGCTGCCTTGCAGCAAACACCATGTCAGTGGTTCCGCGCTCTTTCCGGAATCCACATTGGCTCTCAGGCAAATGACCTTGGTCAAGGTGTGCTGTGAGGCGGTTAAGTAGGATCCTGGCAAGTATCTTGCCTGCGATGGAGAGCAAGGAAATGCCCCGATGGTTATCACAGGCTTGCCGGTTCCCCTTTCGCTTGTACAAGTGAATGATACATGCATCTTTGAAATCCTGGGGGATCGTCTCTTCTTTCCACATGAGTGAGTACAGCTGATGAAGCTTCTCAGTCAGCACAGTGCCTCCATCCTTGTAGACCTCTGCTGGTATGGAGTCTGAGCCAGGTGCTTTGCCACTGGATAACAGACGGATTGCTTTCTGGGTCTCAAGAAGTGTTGGCGGATCGTCCAGTGCTTCGTTGATGGGGACTTGTGGGAGACGGTCTATGGCTTCATCATTTATGGAGGAAGGGCGATTTAAGACACTGTTGAAGTGCTCAGCCCATCGTTCGAGAATGTTCTCCTTCTCGGTGATCAAGGTATTCCCATCTGCACTGAGGAGGGGGGATGATCCTGAGGATGTGGGGCCGTAGACTTCTTTTAAGGCATCATAGAACCTCTTCATATCGTGCCTGTCAGCATATCCCTGGATCTCATCAGCTTTGTCACTCAGCCACTTATCCTGCATCTGGCGTAACTTTTGCTGAACAGTCCTGCGGATGGCATCATACGCCAACAACAAGTGGTACCAAACTCTCGCCACACAAAGTGACCCATAGTCCACCCCCCCCCTTTCTTTGTCTGTTCACACACAAAGGGATACAGTGCAAACACTTCTCTGGGAGGAGTTCGCACGGGTCGTGATTTGAAGAGTGAGATACCGTTGAGGTTTTTGATCACCTTACCCTCTCGCAAGTTGGTAGACTTCCTAAGATGGGGTGGTTGGTGTGTAAAGAGTGGTGGACTGGTGACTGAAGTATTGTCACTGTTCCTTTTTTATTTTATTTTTATTTTTTATTTTTAATAAGCATTTCAAATATCAATACATGTGGAGTGATGGCCTAGGGGTAACATGTCCGCCCAGGAAGCGAGAGAATCTGAGCGCGCTACTTGGAATCACGGCTCAGCCGCCGATATTTTGTATACTTTTTGAGAGAGAGAGAGAGAGACAGAGAGAGACAGAGAGTGTGTGTGTGTGTGTGTGTGTGCGTGTGTGTGCGCGTGGTGTGTGTGTGTGTGTGTGTGTGTGTGTGTGTGTGTGTGGTGTGGGAAGGTGTGCAATGTATCTGTGTATTTGTATATAGCTATTTCCATTTGGTGCCATTTAATTTATCTTTTTATTTTCTATTCATTTTATTTATTTGTTGTTTTCTTCTTATGTTGGACATGTGCTGCTGCCAAAAAAAAAACCCTCTTTACCAAAGTATAGACAATAAAGTTTGTGTATTGTATTATGTATTGTATTGTATTTTCTCCCCCTCCACTAGACCTTGAGTGGTGGTCTGGACGCTAGTCATTCGGATGAGTCGATAAACCGATGTCCCGTGTGTAGCATGCACTTAGCGCACGTAAAAGAACCCAAGGCCACAAAAGGGTTGTTCCTGACAAAATTCTGTAGAAAAATCCACTTCGATAGGGAAAAAAAACAACACAAAAAACAACGTGTTGAAACTGTATCTTTAACGTGTATCTTTAACGTGTTGAAACCGTATTTTTTAACGTGTTGAAATTGTATCTTTAACCTGTGTTCCTGTAACGTCTCCACCGACCTCTGCCATCCTTGTGTTTATATTTCTTTCCTTTCTTTGCTTGAGCGTTGACAGAAGAGTATGCTTAAAAGCCAGCCCCTTGAAGCTCCATACTAAATTCGTGCCCAGATAAAATGTTTGCCAAGTTGAAGAGCGTAGAGTAGGCATGTATTTGACATGGTAGTGCAGACAGGTCCGTTTTGAAACAAAAGCCTTTACATGTGACGAATGCTTCGACGGGCGCAATAGCCGAGTGGTTAAAGCGTTGGACTTTCAATCTGAGGGTCCCGGGTTCGAATCTCGGTAACAGCGCCTGGTGGGTAAAGGGTGGAGATTTTTCCGATCTCCCAGGTCAACATATGTGCAGGTCTGCTAGTGCCTGAACCCCC
>NC_134903.1:26978239-27063239 GCF_041734735.1 Babylonia areolata
CAACAACCATGTGCCCAAGTTAGCATCAGTGTTCTCATTCTGAGTTTAGTCATACCTACCAACAACCATGTGCCCAGGTTAGCATCAGTGTTCTCATTCTGAGTTTAGTCATACCTACCAACAACCATGTGCCCAGGTTAGCATCAGTGTTCTCATTCTGAGTTTAGTCATACCTACCAACAACCATGTGCCCAGGTTAGCATCAGTGTTCTCATTCTGAGTTTAGTCATACCTACCAACAACCATGTGCCCAGGTTAGCATCAGTGTTCTCATTCTGAGTTTAGTCATACCTACCAACAACCATGTGCCCAGGTTAGCATCAGTGTTCTCATTCTGAGTTTAGTCATACCTACCAACAACCATGTGCCCAGGTTAGCATCAGTGTTCTCATTCTGAGTTTAGTCATACCTACCAACAACCATGTGCCCAGGTTAGCATCAGTGTTCTCATTCTGAGTTTAGTCAGATCATACCTACCAACAACCATGTGCCCAGGTTAGCATCAGTGTTCTCATTCTGAGTTTAGTCATACCTACCAACAACCATGTGCCCAGGTTAGCATCAGTGTTCTTATTCTGAGTTTAGTCATACCACGAAAACAACACGTGCTTTTGGTGTTGAACAACTGACTTCTTAGATTGATGAAAGGTTGCTTTATTAGTGGGTAACAGTTGCATGTTCTTTATCAATTTCAGTACTGAAGCAAAGGCTTGAACTGTTCTGATGACTACATTTTACATTGGAGAAATTCATGAAGCAAGGATTCAAAGTACTTCCCGCCAAAGAATCGACTGGACATTTGTGACGTGGAACAACAAACACATGAAATTCATCCCTGTTGTCAACTTCAAAGTACGACACATGCTGTTGGGTGGCTGGAACAATGGGGTGCTTACGTTTCCAACATGCTCACATTACCTGCACGTCCCAAAATGGGCATTTTTACGATAACGTTTTGTCTAAATTCATTTTATGGTGACTATAAAATATATACGTGTAATAATATATATTTCGTTACTTTGATGTCGACCTTATGGTTTCATCCATAACTTTTTAAAAAGATCACTCACTTCATTGACATTGCGGCAAACATTTAATTTTAATGTTTGTGATTCAGAACACATCAAATCCCGTTTTAACTAAAACTAGGTAATTGATTGGAATCCATTCCAATCCCGGCTACAGCCTCCCTCTGTAGCTTAAACAAACTGAATTGTTTACCAGGAATTTTTTTTAAAAGAGTTTTCTGTCTCACCAGAATCTAGTATCAGATACCCACGACTGAAAGTGGGTAGGCCCTACATTCTAGTTTTACCGTAGCCTGTACCATGTCATTCACAATTCTCTTCAGTCGGAATAAATGTCAGGATAAAATGTAGTTCTTTATACCAAATCATTCACAATTCTCTTCAGTCGGAATAAATGTCAGGATAAAATGTAGTTCTTTATACCAAGTCATTCACTATTCTCTTCAGTCGGAATAAATTTCAAAAGAAAATGTAGTTCTTTATACCAAGTCATTCACAATTCTCTTCAGTCGGAATAAATGTCAAAAGAAAATGTACTTCTTTATACCATGTCATTCACAATTCTCTTCAGTCGGAATAAATGTCAAAAGAAAATGTAGTTCTTTATACCAAGTCATTCACTATTCTCTTCACTCGCAATACGTGCACAGAGAATGCTAAATGCAGTTTTCATCTCCGCGTATTTCACAACCGTATGATAAAACGGGGACATGTTTAATTTCGCACCCAGCTGCCGTGAAATAAATATCTTCATGACTTTTTCTTCGACAGAGGGGTGGGGGAGGGAGGGTGAATGCGGGGGGCTGGGGGGGGGGATGTGCACGGGGTGGGGGGGGGGGTAGTGTGTTCTCTTCTGGAGTTTCTGGAATATGGACAATTTTGTCCGCGTTTCCTCTGCTGTGTTACTCTCCCATGTCAAATTTGTATTGAAGGAGAAGATAACGTTGTTACAGAGCGTTTATAATGGTTTGGTCATTCTGCTTTTTCAAGCGCATTAAACACTGATGACAGGCAAGAAGAACAAGCCTTTCCGTGACGCGAGTTTTAATTACGTCACATCCAATGACGTCATCTGTCTAGCCTTCCCCCCCCCCCCCCCCCAATTCTGTCTGTCTCCTCTCCATTGCCCACTGCCTGACCGACGACGCTGCACACTGGTCTTCGATTTCTCCACCTGATGTCCAGTCCACGTCTACCAGGGTCCAGTCTGTTGTCGTCATTGGACGAAGACGATGAGGGACCAGGGGTTGACTGAGAGGGAGTGGAGGACACGGTGGGATGATCGTCAGGGCAGATGACTAAGGGAAGTGCAGGTGATGTTGGAAACATCACAGAAATATTCGGCTATAGGCTAGAAGCCTTTTGCCCTCGTAATAGTATCCATTTATGTGCTTTTGGATCACTATATAGTGAACTGGTCCAAGGTTTAATCAGGCGTAGTGTATACTACATTTATTTCTGACTCAATAAAGATTTAAATCGATGGAAAATACATGGTCCTTAAAAGTTTTGTCAATTTGGTTTTCGAAGGTGTTTACTGATGGTGGATTGATGGTGTCAAAGGAAAGGTTATTCCACAGGCTAATGATACGGTTAGTAAAAAAAAGAAATTGTGGAACTGGTTAGTGACAAAGTTTGTCTTGTTAAGTTTGAAGTTGTGCCCTCGAGTCTTACCAAATTTAGCCAAGGTGAATAGGGAAGAGGTAGTGCAGGGATCGTAAACATGAGCACCCCATTGTTCCAGCCAACCCGACACAGCTTGTGTCGTACTTTGATGCTAAGAGCAGGATCGCACTTCATGTAGTTGCTCCACGTCAGAAGTTTCCAGAGGATTCTTTGGCGGGAAGTACTCGAAACCCCATGTTTCATGAATTTCACCTTCTCATGTAAAATCTTCTCATCAGATTAGTTGAAGCCTTCGCTGCATTACTAACATTGATGAAGAACATTTGTTACCCACTAACAAAGCAACCTTTTATCAGTCTAAGAAGCCAGTTGTTCAACACCAAAAGCGCGTGTCCTTTTCGTGGTATGACAAAACAGAATGAGTGGAAGAAGTGAAGATGAAGATTCGATGGGGACATAAAAAGGCCGAGAGGTCTAGGCAGATGACTGCCAGTCCCTATACTACTACTACTACAACTACAACTACTACTACTACTAAGAATTGTGATGCTAAATTGGGCACATCGGTTTTTGGTAAATTGGGCAGGGTGTTCACGTTTGCATAGAAGCGTGTTTGTGCGACTTTGTCTATGTGTACAAGATATCACACGACAGATGATATTAACCAGTCTATTAGTCTGTCTATGTGTACAAGGTATCACACGACATATGATATTAACAAGTCTATTAGTCTGTCTATGTGTACAAGGTATCACACGACATTATATTAACAAGTCTGTTAGTCTGTCTATGTGTACAATGTATCACACGACATGATATTAACAAGTCTGTTAGTCTGTCTATGTGTACAATGTATCACACGACAGATGATATTAACAAGTCTGTTAGTCTGTCTATGTGTACAATGTATCACACGACAGATGATATTAACTAGTCTGTTAGTCTGTCTCTGTGTACAAGGTATCACACGATAGATGATATTAACCAGTCTATTAGTCTGTCTGCCCACCCTGTTGTATGGCTCCGAAACCTGGGTCACCTACCGGCACCACATACGACTGCTTGATCGCTTTCACCAGCGCTGCCTTCGCACCATCCTCAGCATCAACTGGAGTGACTACATCACAAATGTCGAGGTCCTGGAGCAGGCAAAGACTATCAGCATCGAGGCAGTGCTGCTAAAGACCCAGCTACGTTGGGCAGGGCACGTGTCCAGGATGGAGGACCACCGCCTGCCCAAGATCGCGCTGTATGGCGAACTGTCCACTGGCCACCGTGACAGAGGAGCACCCAAGAAGAGATACAAAGACTCCTTGAAGAAAGCTCTCGGTGCCTGTCACATTGACCATCGCCAGTGGTCCGCAGTAGCAGCTGATCGAGAGACCTGGCGACGCACCATCCACCAAGCTGTCTCCTCCTTCGAAAACAACCGCAGGGCCAGCCTTGAGGACAAACGCAGAAGGAGGAAGAACCACGACGCTGCAGCCGCGAACCCAGACCAGACTTTCCCTTGCAACCGCTGCGGCCGACTCTGCTTTTCCCGCATTGGCCTTGTCAGCCATGAGCGTGCCTGCATCAGACGTGGACAACGCCCTTCCTAGATCTTCGTCAGCGAAGCCAGGCCATGATGATGAGTCTGTCTGTGTGTACAATGTATCACACGACAGATGATATTAACCAGTCTATTAGTCTGTCTATGTGTACAAGGTATCACACGACAGATGATATTAACCAGTCTATTAGTCTGTCTATGTGTACAATGTATCACACCATGACAGATGATATTAACAAGTCTATTAGTCTGTCTGTGTGTACAAGGTATCACACGACAGATGATATTAACCAGTCTATTAGTCTGTCTATGATATTAACAAGTCTGTTAGTCTGTCTATGTGTACAATGTATCACACGACAGATGATATTAACAAGTCTATTAGTCTGTCTATGTATACTATGTATCACACCATGACAGATGATATTAACGTCTATTAGTCTTGCAGTTTGTCTCCCTGACACACTTAGACTATTTTGTACATGACATCTTTTTTTTTCTTTTTCTTTTTTCGTTTAGTTTTGTATCTGACTCTTCTTTTGTCCACGTGACCGCTACGTCATGGCGCTTCTATGTCTGCACACAGAAAAATGTGACATGTTTCATTTTGCCGTTGATTTGTTCAGTTTTCAATGGCAGTAGTTTAGGCGCATGACAGTCATGAAGGTATTTCTAATAACCCAGCTCATGTTTCATACACCGAGTGCTCAAGTTAGCTGCACGTTATGGTCAATTGAGCTTTTCTTCAAAGTTAAAACATATTCCGTTTTATTTCTTGTTTTGCAAGTTACTGAAAAAATGAACCTTTGAATACCTGAAATATATTGTGTTCTTTGTTTGCTGAAATCTCATCCGTGCATTTTTGTGTCGTAGTTGCTGATTTAATCATGTTCCAAGTTAAGGTGCTCAGATTTGCATCAGTTCCCCGAAACTATACTGGAAGCGAAGTGAAGTCCGATCATGTGGACTTCAGAAAGTGAATCGGGTCAGAGACTATGATGATGTGCACGATGCAGCTCACGAACTGAATTGATGGCAAAAATAATCATGGCAGCAGTTGACACTGTGGACAATTTGAATAAGAAACAAGAGAGGCAAGGCCTTCAAGACTCACTTGTGATAAATGAAGTCCCCTATCATTAATTACAGAGTAATTTCCCTTTTTTACTGTCTGCACCAAAACGTTTGCAACATAAATAAAAATTCCATGCTTAGCAAAAGAAGTTCCTGTTTGAACAAAAAAGGATAATAATGACTCCTCTTGTTGTTGTGTCAGAATAAGAGGTCAAAGTGCCAAGTTTAGAGAATACAAAAAATATAAATATAACAGTAAATGCAGTTTGTATATAATTAGGCTTCTCTTTTTATTTTTTTGTGCCCATCCCAGAGGTGCAATATTGTTTTAAACAAGATGACTGGAAAAAAACTGAATTTTTCCTATTTTTATGCCTAATTTGGTGTCAACTGACAAAGTATTTGCAGAGAAAATGTCTATGTTAAAGTTTACCACGGACACACAGACACACACACACACACACGGACACACACACACACACACACACACACACACACACACACACACACACACACACACACAGAGACAACCGAACACCGGGTTAAAACATAGACTCACTTTGTTTACACAAGTGAGTCAAAAATGATACTAAGCCAATACACACACACACACACACAAGCATGCATGCAATACACGCACAAACACTTCTTTTCACTGGCAACAAGCATCACTACAGTATTTTGCACTGCTTGAAAACGTCTAGTCCCTACTTTGAGTCCCTGTGAGTCCTGCCAGAAGAATGAAGTGATAGCCCATTCATGACAGAAGGAAAGAGAGAACCCTTGTGCTTCATGGATTAGGTATGGCCGAGCGTTAGACGATGGTCTGACATGTGATCGACAATTTCTGATTCTGATATTTTTGGATCACATGAAAGACCATTTAAATCTCCAGTAACAAGATTAAAGTTTTCACAAAACATGGTAGGTCAGCTGATGAATCACCCACTTTTAACGATTTAACAGGAACGTGATTTCTTTTAGATGGGATAACTTTACGTATGTTTGTTCTTGTTCATCCAAACTTTTACAGCCTAACACAACACGACTCGACGTTTCTTTCTGCTTTCAGAGGTCATTTTCCTCCATATGAAGGCTATAGAGTAGAGTTCAGAAACGTCAGCAAAGAAATGATAGCTTTAGTAAAATATTCAGATGAGTTCAGCCAGCCCTCTCGTATAGATAGTGAACAGAAGGGGACGAAGCGGCGATCCCTGTGGAACACCACTCTAGAGCAGAGCAGCAGTTGAGAGAGACAGACCAGCGTTAGTCAAGAACGTGCTGCTGGGATCTGGAAGACAGGAACAATGAGAACCAACCGAGACCAGTTCCTTTTCGACATGTGTGTCTTTATTCTGTCTACTTTGAACTAAACCCAGATAAAATTGTGTCAAAGGCAGCACTCAAATCTAGCAGGACAAGAACTGCATTCTTCCCACTGTCAGCCGTCATCAAGAGGTCATTCACCATGCGAACAAGAGCCGTTTCGGTACTGAGGCCACATCTGTATTGCGTGCTTGACTGAAATCTTAAAATGTAAACTGGTGACATTGAGATGAACCTGCAACTGTTCAACGAAAACCACTTCAAGGACCTCAGAAAGATTAGGCAGGTTTGACACAGGACAGTATTAGAAAAACAAAACAAAAAAAACCGAGACAAATAAAGGAGGAAAAATCAGGATTGAGACTGTGTTTTTTGTTGTTATTTTGCCTTAAACCCTTGACAGCAACTTTTTTTTTTCTTTTTGCTTTTCTTTTCCTTGTCTTCCCTGTACCTCAGTTTGGTTTCTGGAAACTAAAAAAACAAAGAAAGACTTTTACCCACCCAAAACAAACTGACTCGTGTGTCCTCTCCTCAGACACGCAATCCACGGCGCCTTCGCCTGCCGCCTCTGGGGGAAGAAGCAGCGATGAGAAGAGTGGTGGAGGAGGAGCTGGAGGAGGAGGAGGAGATGGGAGGAAGACGCAGACTGTCTCGGGCGGTGGTGGGGGGCCAGGAGTGGGAGGGGGAGGGGGAGGAGGGCGCCCCACCAAACTGCCCTCGTGCAGCCTGCCGGTCAACATGACTCCCTGCTTCTTCGTTGGGGGCGGCAACGGGACGGCGCTGTGAGTGGGGTGTATCCATTGTTGTTACTGTTGTTGTTACTGTTGTTGTTACTGTTGTTGTTGTTGTTACTGTTGTTGTTACTGTTGTTGTTGTTGTTACTGTTGTTGTTGTTGTTGTTGTTACTGTTGTTGTTGTTACTGTTGTTGCTGTTACTGTTGCTGTTGTTACTGTTGTTGTTACTGTTGTTGTTGTTACTGTTGTTGCTGTTACTGTTGCTGTTGTTACTGTTGTTGTTGTTGTTACTGTTGTTGTTACTGTTGTTGTTACTGTTGCTGTTGTTACTGTTGTTGTTACTGTTGTTGTTGTTACTCTTGTTGTTACTGTTGTTGTTGTTACTGTTGCTGTTGTTACTGTTGTGGTTACTGTTGCTGTTGTTACTCTTGTTGTTACTGCTGTTGTTACTGTTGCTGTTGTTACTGTTGCTGTTGTTACTGTTGTTGTTGTTACTGTTGTTGTTACTGCTGTTGTTACTGTTGTTGTTGTTGTTGTTACTGCTGCTGTTGTTACTGTTGTTGTTACTGTTACTGTTGTTGTTGTTACTGTTATTGTTGTTACTGTTGTTACTGTTGTTGTTACTGTTGTTGTTGCTGTTGTTGTTATTGTTGTTGTTACTGCTGCTGTTGTTACTGCTGCTGTTGTTGTTGTTACTGCTGCTGTTACTGTTGTTGTTGTTACTGCTGTTGTTGCTACTGTTATTGTTGTTGCTGTTGTTACTGTTGTTTGTACTGCTGCTCCTGTTGTTGTTGTTACTGTTGTTGCTGTTGTTGATACTGTTGTTGTTGTTACTGTTGTGACTTTTGTAACTGTTGTTGTTACTGATGTTGTTGTTACTGCTACTGTTGCTGTTGTTGTTACTGTTGTTGTTGCTGTTACTGTTGTTGTTGTTGTTACTGTTGCTGTTGTTGTTACTGTTGTTGTTGCTAATGTTGTTGTTGTTACTGCTGTTGTTGTTACTGTTATTGTTGCTGCTGTTGTTACTGTTGTTGTTACTGCTGCTCCTGTTGTTGTTACTGTTGTTATTGTTGTTGCTGTTGTTGATACTGTGGTTGTTGTTATTGTTGTTGTTACTGCTGTTGTTGTTGTTGTTACTGTTGTTGTTACTGCTGTTGTTGTTGTTGTTACTGCTGTTGTTTTTACTGTTACTGTTGTTGTTGTTACTGTTGTTATTATTGTTGTTGTTACTGCTAATGTTGTTGTCACTGTTGTTGCTGTTGTTGTTAATGCTGTTGTTATTGTTACTGTTGTTGTTACTGTTGCTGTTGTTACTGTTGTTGTTGTTGTTGTTACTGTTGTTGTTGTTGTTGTTGTTGTTACTGCTATTTTTGTTCCTGTTGTTACTGTTGTTGTTGTTACTGTTGTTGCTGTTGTTACTGTTGTTGTTACTGTTGTTACTGTTGTTGTTGTTACTGTTGTTGTTGTTACTGTTGTTGCTGTTGTTACTGTTGTTGTTGTTACTGTTGTTGTTGCTGTTGTTACTGTTGTTGCTACTGTTGTTGCTGTTGTTACTGTTGTTCTTGCTGTTGTTACTGTTGCTGCTGTCACTGTTGTTGTTGTTGTTACTGTTTCTGTTGTTACTGTTGTTGTTGTTGTTACAGTTGTTGTTGTTGTTACTGTGGGGGGCTGCAGGGGGCCAGGGGGAGTATGAGGTGGCCAGTGGGTGGTTCGGGGCCAGGGGGGGTATGAGGTGGCCAGTGGGTGGTTCGGGGCCAGGGGGGGTATGAGGTGGCCAGTGGGTGGTTCGGGGCCAGGGGGTGTATGAGGTGGCCAGTGGGTGGTTCGGGGCCAGGGGGGGTATGAGGTGGCCAGTGGGTGGTTCGGGGCCAGGGGGAGTATGAGGTGGCCAGTGGGTGGTTCGGGGCCAGGGGGAGTATGAGGTGGCCAGTGGGTGGTTCGGGGCCAGGGGGGGTATGAGGTGGCCAGTGGGTGGTTCGGGGCCAGGGGGAGTATGAGGTGGCCAGTGGGTGGTTCGGGGCCAGGGGGAGTATGAGGTGGCCAGTGGGTGGTTCGGGGCCAGGGGGTGTATGAGGTGGCCAGTGGGTGGTTCGGGGCCAGGGGGAGTATGAGGTGGCCAGTGGGTGGTTCGGGAACGGAAGTTCAATCTTCTTTATGGACAGCGGTAATGGGAAGGTTTTGAGTAATCTGGTGTGTGTGTGTACGTACTTTAGTGTGTGTTTGTGTGTGTTCGTGACGACGATGATAACTTCTGAGACGTTGTCTCGAAAGAAATAATGAATGAAATAATAAACAACTAAATTAATTCATAAAAGCGACTTTTGATGCTGTTACTATTACGTAAGTTTGCTGTGTCAGTGTCATACCCTTGCTGTGGAAGGCAAGATAATGACAGAACCATTGAACAAGGAAATCCTTCATTTTCTCAACACCGTTACAGTTTTGATGGCTTGCCTATTTCCATTGCAGAAAATGACTCTTTTTAGGATAAAAAATGAAACCTTTTGAAACAAAGATTTGCTCATGCTAAGGCGCTAGCTGACTGCGAAACGGAACGGGTCTAGGTAAGGTAAAGCTTTCCTGTCAATAGAGAGAAAATTATGGCAAAGTATTTTGCTGTACTGAGGAGTTAAGGAGGGGGGGGGGGGGGGGCGGGTTGTAATAGGAGACCAGTCTGTTCACAGTGCCAACGAAACAGTACAATGTGTACATAAGGTACCGTGTGTATATATACCTATATCATTATGAAAACACAAAAGTGGACAAAAAGCCTTATGTGGCTGCCGATGGCAGAAAACGGCTGCACGTGTATGTGAAAGATGTTTGTTGAGCCGAGTGCACTTGTGGTCTGGTGTGGCGGCTTAGAATGATGTGTTGCTGTTTCGCTCGTTCTGTTTTTTTGTTTTTTGTTTTTTTTCTGCCCTGTAATTGTCAGTGACGTCATTGCATGTAGCCCCAGTACTGTCTTAGAAACCACTTTCTAACTATTGAATTTTTTTTTTCTTTTCTCAAGGCCTGACTAAGCGCGTTGGGTTACACTGCTGGTCAGGCAGATGTGGTGTAGTGTATATGGATTTGTCCGAACGCAGTGACGCCTCCTTGAGCTACTGAAACTGAAACTGAAACTTATCTATTGTTTTATTGATTGATTGACTCTTTTATTCTTTAATTATTCTAGTCTTTCTTTATATATTTATATGATTATTTAAATTTCTATTGATTATTTTGTTCATTCATTCATTTGTTTATTCACCGATCTGTTCATTTATTTATGTATCTGTCCATGTACCTGTTCATTTTATTATCTGTGTAGTGTGTGTTTACACAGACCTGAAGAGTACCTTGTTGGTGTTTGATTATAACCATAGCGACACCAACCCGTGGACAGGAATGCAGGCCAGTGATCTAAAAATAGGGTTCAGCTCAGTGCTTGCCGGTCGGCACTCAAAAGAAAGACGCACACAGGCCGACAATAGTTGACCCGGTGTAGCAGCCTAACCATACCCACCCCCTTGTATTTTTACCCCGGATCAAATCTGCGTAGCTAACTCAGATCAATCCCGAAGTCTGTGTCAGACTAGGTATGGGATTAACCCCCCCCCCTCCCCCGGGCATAAACTTCTACCAAAAACAGCCGAGTGGTTAAAGCGTTGGACTTTCAGTCGTAGGGTCCCGGGTTCGAATCTCGGTAATGCCGACGCCTGGTGGGTGAAAGGTGGGGATTTTTCTGATCTCCCAGGTCAACAGATGAGCAGCCCTGCGAGTACCTGAACCCCCGTTAGTGTGTACACGCACGCAGAAGATCAAAATACATACGCACGTTAAAGATCTTGTAATCCATGTCGGGGTTTGGTGGGTTATGGAAAGAAGAACATACTCAGCAATGCAACCCCCCCGCACCCTCCCCGAAAATAGAGTATGGTTGCCTATATGGCGAGGTAAATAAAAACAAAACGGCCATACACGTAAAATGTTACGTGTCCCAAATGACTCCGTGTTTGTGAAGCGCTTAGGGCTTGGTCTCCGACCGAGGGTAGGCGCTGTATAAGTATCCGTTATCATCATCCTAATGACGAGCGCAATAGCCGAGTGGTTAAAGCGTTGGACTGTCAATCTGAGGGTCCCGGGTTCGAATCACGGTGACGGCGCCTGGTGGGTAAAAGGTGGACATTTTTATGATCTCCCAGGTCAACATATGTGCCTGAACCCCCTTCGTGTGAATATGCAAGCAGAACATCAAATACGCACGTTAAAGATCCTGTAATCCATGTCAGCGTTCGGTGGGTTATGGAAACAAGAACATACCAAGCATGCACACCCCCGAAAACGGAGTATGGCTGCCGACATGGCGGGGTAAAAACGGTCATACACGTAAAAGCCCACTCGCGTGCATACGAGTGAACGCAGAAGAAGAAGAAGAAGATCATCCTAATTTTGGGAGTGGAACTTGTGATGACTGGCTTCCAAGTCGCTTGGACTACCACTGAGCCACACTGCCCCCCCCCCCCCCCCCCTGACTGATCACTGATTGGTTGGTTGATTGGATTGACTGCTTGGTTTTACGTGGGGTGGAGAAGCCTTTGTTTGACCTGACTGACTGATTGGTTGGTTGACTGCTTGGTTTTACGCAGGTGAAAAAAGGCTCAGTTAGACCTGACTGATTGATTGATTGATTGTTTTCACGCAGGGTAGAGAAGCCTCTGTGGAACCTGATTGATTGATTAATTAATTGATTGCGTACTTGTTTTGGTTTTGTTTTTATGCGGGTTGAGAAGTTTTTGCTAGACCTGACTGATTGATTGATTGGTTGATTGACTGGTTTTACGCAGGGTCGGAGAAGGCTCTGCTGGACCTGATGACTAATTGATTGATCAGTTGTGACGGGTGGACTGACTGGGGTGGTGTGTTTGACCCAGGGTGGAGAAGCCTCTGCTGGACCCGATGACTAATTGATTGATCAGTTGTGACGGGTGGACTGACTGGGGTGGTGGGTTTGACCCAGGGTGGAGAAGCCTCAGCTGGACCTGATGACTAATTGATTGATCAGTTGTGACGGGTGGACTGACTCGGGTGGTGGGTTTGACCCAGGGTGGAGAAGCCTCAGCTGGACCTGATGACTAATTGATTGATCAGTTGTGACGGGTGGACTGACTAGGGTGGTGGGTTTGACCCAGGGTGGAGAAGGCTCTGCTGGACCTGATGACTAATTGATTGATCAGTTGTGACGGGTGGACTGACTGGGGTGGGGTGTTTGACCCAGGGTGGAGAAGGCTCAGCTGGACCTGATGACTAATTGATTGATCAGTTGTGACGGGTGGACTGACTGGGGTGGTGGGTTTGACCCAGGGTGGAGAAGCCTCAGCTGGACCTGATGACTAATTGATTGATCAGTTGTGAAGGGTGGACTGACTAGGGTGGCGGGTTTGACCCAGGGTGGAGAAGGCTCTGCTTGACCTGATGACTAATTGATTGATCAGTGTGTGACGGGTGGACTGACTGGGGTGGGGTGTTTGACCCAGGGTGGAGAAGCCTCAGCTGGACCTGATGACTAATTGATTGATCAGTTGTGACGGGTGGACTGACTGGGGTGGTGGGTTTGACCCAGGGTGGAGAAGGCTCTGCTGGACCTGATGACTAATTGATTGATCAGTTGTGACGGGTGGACTGACTGGGGTGGTGGGTTTGACCCAGGGTGGAGAAGGCTCAGCTGGACCTGATGACTAATTGATTGATCAGTTGTGACGGGTGGACTGACTGGGGTGGTGGGTTTGACCCAGGGTGGAGAAGCCTCAGCTGGACCTGATGACTA
Organism: Babylonia areolata; assembly: GCF_041734735.1. Taxonomy (NCBI): domain Eukaryota; kingdom Metazoa; phylum Mollusca; class Gastropoda; order Neogastropoda; family Buccinidae; genus Babylonia; species Babylonia areolata. Next base: position 26,991,390 of record NC_134903.1, read on the forward strand.
ATTGATTGATCAGTTGTGACGGGTGGACTGACTGGGGTGGTGGGTTTGACCCAGGGTGGAGAAGGCTCAGCTGGACCTGATGACTAATTGATTGATCAGTTGTGACGGGTGGACTGACTCGGGTGGTGGGTTTGGCCCAGGGTGGAGAAGCCTCTGCTGGAGATGGGGTGGAGACGCATCACGGAAAGAACGGACGACAGGTTCCGCCTCAAGTGGACGGAGTGCAAGAGTAAAATCAACTATGCCGCTTTCAGGGAGGGTGGGTGACTTCCTCTGTCTGTCTGTCTGTCTTTCTGTGTGTGTGTGTGTGTGTGTGTGTGTGTTGTGTAGTGTAGTGTGTGGTGTTGTGTAGTGTAGTGTAGTGTGTGTTGTGTAGTGTATATGTGTGTGTGTGTGTAGTGTAGTGTAGTGAATTGTTTGTGTGTGTGTAGTATGGTATCGTGTAATGTAGTGTGTGTGTGTCTGCGTGTGTGTAGTGTAATGTAGTGTGTGTATGTTTGTGTGTGTGTGTATGTAGTGTAATGTAGTGCCTGTGTGTGTGTGTGTGTGTGTAGTGTAATGTGTGTGTGTGTAGTGTAGTATCGTGTAATGTAGTGTGTGTCTGTGTGTGTGTAGTGTAATGTAGTTTGTGTGTGTAGTGTAATGTAGTGTGTGTGTAGTGTAATGTAGTGTAGTATAGTGTAATGTAGTGTGTGTGTGTGTGACAGGAGTCGAGCGTTGAGGTCCTTGACTGTACAATCATTCTTTCGTTTTTGTTTTTGGGGTTTGTTTTTTTGTTGTTTGTTGTTGGTTTTGTTTTTTTGTTTTGTTTTGTTTGTTTGTTGTTGTTGTTTTGTCAGAATCGATGATTTTAAAAGTTCCGCAACGATCCACTGTATGACTGTATTGGAGAAATAATGTTCCTGTTTCCATGCCCATAAGGTTATGACAGCTTCGTAAAAATACATATATTTTAAAAAAAGATATCAAAAGGAGGTGTGTGACAGAAAGTGGGAGAATATTGGTGGGGGATAAAAGTCCTTTCAGAGACTGCAATTAGGGAGGGTGTGTGTGAATAGAATAGAACAGAATAGAATACGTTTTAATGTCGTTAAAACCCTAAGGTTTATAAGACACAAGAACATTCTGTCTCTGTCCCCCCAAGCTGTTCAGTTAAATGGATGCAATGTTCCAACTTAAAAAAAACAAAACTGTTCGCAACCTTGGTGTTTACGTAGACCAGACTCTATCTTTTGAACGGTAGATTTCCTCAATCTGTCAGATATGTTACCTTGAGTTTCGTAGAATAGGCTCTGTTCAGCCTGTCTCAAGATGCAACAAAAACCTTTGTCTGTTCCCTGGTCCTACCTAGGCTTGACTACTGTAATTTACTCGCTGGATGCCCCCAACTACTTGTAATCCAGACTTCAGAGAGTCCAAAACCATGCTGCACAGCATATCTTCCGTTCTTCCACATTTGCTCATATCACTCCTCTCTTTCACTCCCTCCACTGGCTACCTATTGAGAAAAGAATAGAGTACAAACTCTCTCTCCTGTGCTGCAGATTTATGATTGGCATGTCTCCTCCTTACTTTTCTGAGCTGCTGCATTACTGCTCTCCATCTCGCCGACTCCGGTCATCAGGTGATGACCGTCTCTTAAAATTTCCCTCCTTCAGAACCAGATCACATGGATAACGCACTTTCTCTTTCCAGGCTTCCTCGGCATGGAACTCACTTCCGTTTCCTGTCCGTCCTGCTGTTTCTTGCCCTTCTTTCAAAACCTCTTTGAAAACTCATTTATTTCCAGCCATTCAAACCAGGAAATAACTCCTTGTCTTCAGTTTTATGTTTTAGTCAAGTTTTATTATTTTTTTTCTACTATTCTAAACATACACATGTTCATATGCCTTGAACTGCCAAGATGTGCTTGAGCGTGTGTGTGTGTGTGTGTGTGTGTGTGTGTGTGTGTGCGTGCGTGTGTGTGTGTGTGTGTGTGTCTATATCTTGTGTGGTGTGGGTGTGGGTTGCAGTTGGAGCGGGAGGATTTGTGCGTGCGGGTGTGTTCGTGTGTTTTCAGTATGCATACATTATCGTACTTTTCAGTGCCAACGCCTACGGCTTTTGTTTGATTAGATTGGACGTATTGCAGGGGCAAGAGGTGTGAAGGGTTGATGTGTCATGTACCCATGTAGACTTGTATGTACCACACTCACGTCCAGTCCTCCGTTCACATTTGTATTCAATTCCAAACCAAAACTTCAACAAAAACGAAAGAAAAACCAGAAAGAAATGAAACAAAACAAGCCAAATTAACAGCAATGAAACGAAAGGCTTGCTACTATGAACTCATCCATATCCATACCCCGTCTCGCCAACTCCGTTCTTCCTCTGATACTCGACTTCTCAGGATACCTCACATCAGAAGTAAGACCTATGGACACATATCGTTTTCTTTTCAATCGCCAAAGACGTTGAACAAGCTCCCTGATAACCTCCGTCGTTCTGATTCCCTCGCATCTTTTAAATCTCGTCTCAAAACTCACCTTTTCCCTCAGCAGTAAGTTCAATTGTGGCAGGTCCACTTCCTTTGCGTTAGCTGTGCTTGACTATGTGTGTATACATATGTATGTGTACATAACTACATGCATGTATATGAATGTGTATTGTGTGTGCGTGTGTTTATGTAAGTTTGTGCCTGCCTATGTGTGCGTATGTGTTAGGGTAGCTGTTAGATACACATGTATGTTAAAATGTATGTATGCAGCGTGTGTGTGTGTGTGTGTGTGTGTGTGTGTGTGTGTGTGTGTGTGTGTGTGTGTGAGTGTGTGTGCGTGCGTGCGTGTGTGTGTGTGTGTGTGTGAGTGTGTGTGCGTGCGTGCGTGTGTGTGTGTGTGTGTGTAGCCACATTTTGGTGTGTGCATGTAACATAGATATAATGTTTTATGTTAACAAAAGCGTTTTTGTAAAGCACCTAGAGCAGATTTCTGGATAGTGTGCTATATAAGTATCCATTATTATTATTATTACTATGCAAACATAATCATTGTAAATTAATGGTGACTAAACAAAGGAAATTATTACCATGTCCACATGATCATGGCAAATTAAAGACAATTAAACAACAGCATGTATTACCATGTTAGCATGATCATGGCAACACATAAAAACAAGAGCAACATCTACCATGTCCACATGATCATGGCAAAATAATGGTGATTAAACAAATATTACCATATGCGCATGATCATGGTAAAACAATAGAAAAACAAGAAACGGCATCAACCATGTCCACATGACCATGGTGAAATAATGTCAATGAAGCAAAACATCTGCCATGTCCACATGACCATGGTGAAATGATGTCAATCTAGCAAAACATCTGCCATGTCCACATGACCATGGTGAAATAATGTAGCAAAACATCTGCCATGTCCATATGACCATGGTGAAATAATGTAGCAAAACATCTGCCATGTCCACATGACTATGGTGAAATGATGTCAATGTAGCAAAACATCAACCATGTCCACATGATCATGGTGAAATAATGTCAGTGTAGCAAAGCATCTGTCATGTCCACATGACCATGGTGAAATAATGTCAGTGTAGCAAAGCATCTGTCATGTCCACATGACCATGGTGAAATAATGTCAGTGAAGCAAAGCATCTGCCATGTCCACATGATCATGGTGAAATAATGTCAATCTAGCAAAACATCTGCCATGTCCACATGACCATGGTGAAATAATGTAGCAAAACATCTGCCATGTCCATATGACCATGGTGAAATAATGTAGCAAAACATCTGCCATGTCCACATGACCATGGTGAAATAATGTCAATGTAGCAAAACATCTGCCATGTCCACATGACCATGGTGAAATAATGTCAGTGTAGCAAAGCATCTGTCATGTCCACATGACCATGGTGAAATAATGTCAGTGTAGCAAAGCATCTGCCATGTCCACATGACCATGGTGAAATAATGTAGCAAAACATCTGGCATGTCCACATGACCATGGTGAAATAATGTAGCAAAACATCTGGCATGTCCACATGACCATGGTGAAATAATGTAGCAAAACATCTGGCATGTCCACATGACCATGGTGAAATGATGTCAATGTAGCAAAACATCTGGCATGTCCACATGACCATGGTGAAATAATGTAGCAAAACATCTGGCATGTCCACATGACCATGGTGAAATAATGTAGCAAAACATCTGCCATGTCCACATGATCATGGTGAAATAATGTCAATGTAGCAAAACATCTGCCATGTCCACATGACCATGGTGAAATAATGTCAATGAAGCAAAACACCTGCCATGTCCACATGATCATGGTGAAATGATGTCAATGAAGCAAAACACCTGCCATGTCCACATGATCATGGCAAGTTAACCATGATTACACAAAATTACAGATTCATCATCAAAACACACTGTATTACAGAAAGCATTAAAAAAAGGAATTACTTTCAGTTTGAAGGAACTCGCAGCAAATGAGCGAGCCATCAGTGGAATTTTTCCACAGATAAAATCATGGAATTCTGTGAAGTTCTTCCACAGACAATTATATTAACACATAAAATTAAAACCATAATCAAGATGTTTCTTGATTAGCAAGGGGTTGGTAGCTATGATGGAGTCTCTCATCGGACCGACGGATGAGTAGGCAGGCAGGCTTATCTGTCGGTGTGCGTCCTTATATTATGGGAGAAGAGGCCGATTCTGGACGTGCAGCACTTCCCACATGTGTAGCTCGTCGTTCCGACATTAGCCTGGTTGCCTGACCAGCACAGGTGACTTTTTTTTCTGTGAAGAGGAGTTGTGCAGTCCCTTCCCCACTCTCTCGCCTACTGACGCTCAGAGTCTCACAGATGCAGATACTGCCACGTGTGGAACGGCCTCGGCAGGTGCAGGTTTTTTTCTTCGGAGTTCCGTCTCCTAGGAGGACTTCCAGCCAAGGATAAAGAGCTAGTTGGTAGCTATATGTTTTCCTAAATAACAAAAATAATGTTCGATGTATGGGACCTTGTGAACACAACCCCAAAATGAGTCCTTTAAACAACAGCAATGATAAACACACACACAAAAATACCAACACACACATCAGGACTAAGATGTTTCCACAGGCGCTCGTGACAACTGCCTGTCAGCTTCACACACACATTCTGCCGGTAAACCTAAGTCACTCAGTCTCTCCCCTTCCACAAAGCACCTGCTGGCTCAAGTGGGGTGATGGCCTGGAGGTAACACGTCCGCCTCGGAAGCGAGAGAATCTGAGCGCGCTGGTTCGAATCACAGCTCAGCCACCGATACTTTCTTCCCCTCCACTAGACCTTGAGTGGTGGTCTGGACGCTAGTCATTCGGATGAGACGATAAACCGAGGTCCCGTGTGCTAGCATGCACTTAGCGTACGCAGAAGAACCTACGGCAACAAACGGGTTGTCCCTGGCAAAATTCTGTAGAAAAAATCCACATCGATAGGAAAAACAAATAAAACTGCACGCAGGAAAAAATACCAAAAAATGGGTGGCGTTGTAGTGTAGCGACGCGCTCTCCCTGGGGAGAGCAGCCCGAATTTCACACAGAGAAATCTGTTGTGATAAAAAGAAATACAAATACTAATACAAATGTTATTGCTCCAGTGGTTGGAGCCAAAGTGACCCAGAGCTCCAAGAAAATTCCCAAGGTACTATTTTCATCCTTCCTCAACACACTGTAGTACCCTCACATTCAGTCCCAACAATACTATTTATTAATGATACTATTAATAATAATTCACAAAAAAATAAACAAAATTTTCTGACATTCGAACCAAAAGCAAAAAAAAAAACAAAAACAAAAATCTTACCAACAAGGCCAAGTTAGGTTGGTATACAAGAATAAAGAAAAATATTCCTACACTTTTAATGGCGGGAAAATTAACAAAGTACGCTTACAACCCGTCATTAATTAGTTCCAGACATTCCAAGACAGTATTCAACTTGGGTCCCCGATAGCTCAGAGGTATAAGCTAAGTGGTCGAAGGGAGATAACCTAGCCCTTCCACTCGGTTCAACACAGTCGGCAACAAACATTCCTGCTGCACATGAGAAGCCAGTTTATTGTCCTCTCACAGTATCAAATGCCCTTTTATTATTATCATTATTAACATAGGTAAATAGATGAAAAAATGTGTGTGAGTCTGTGTGTGTGTGTGTGTTTGTGTTCGTTCTTTAGTCTAACGTCTTTTCACTGGAAGTGATATTAGACGAGGGTAGGAAAATCGAGGAGGGAGGGGGGGGGGGGATTACTGTGTACGCATGCGAGTAAGTGAAAGTGTGTGTGTGTGTGTGTGTGTGTGTGTTGCATATAGAAAATGATTGATTTAAGTTTTGTTTAAAAAGAACAAAAAGCAAACGAACAAAAAAAAACCCATAACAATATAAAATATTTCTAATGAAAAACTAACAACTATAACAGCGAACCAACTGGGGCTATTTAACAAGGGGTTCAAAAAGTCATACATTAGCAATGGACTGCTGAAGATCGTCAACACTGAAGATGATTTCAGTTCAGGGATTTGAGACTTTAACATATCGCAAGTGTTTGTGTGTGTGTGTGTGTGTGTATGTAAGGTGCTGTGCTGTGCTGTGCAGTGAATATTTCAGCTGAAGCTGTCAGCTATTCGCTGGCGTGACAACCCGGCCTCAGAGAAATATGTGCTGACATAAAGAGATAGAGGGGGGAGGGGTGGGTGGGGAGAGAATGGAGGAGGGTGGGGGTGGACGGAAGAGAGATATAGGGGGAGAGAGAGAGAGGAACGGAGAGAGAATGTGTGTGTGTGCCTCTGTGTTTGTGTGTGATTAATTGAATGTGTGAATCTGTGCATATTGGTGTGTGTGTGTGTGTGTGTGTGTGTGTGTGTGTGTGTGTGTGTGTGTGTGAAGGGAGTTGGGAATAGGGGTTCTCGACTGTAAAATGAAAGCAGGAATTTCATTTTTAAAATTAGTCTCTTCCCGACCGCCCCCCTCCCGGAATCGGAATCGATTAGTTTAAAAGTTCAGCAATGGTCCATTGTGTGACAGTTATGGAGAAATAATGTTGAAAAGTATTGATATGTGTATATTTTTTAAAGGCATTAAAAGGTGTATGCTTGAGTGAGGAAGATAAAAGCCCTCAGAAAGATTGCAGTTAGTGTGTGTGGTGTGTATGTGTGTGTGTGCGTGTGTGTGAATAAGTAGTGTGTGTGTGCGTGTGTGTGTGAATAAGTAGTGTGTTTGTATGTATGTACATGTGTGTGTGTGTGCGTGTGTGTGTGAATAAGTAGTGTGTGTGTGTGTGTGCGTGTGTGTGAATAAGCAGTGTGTTTGTATGTGTGTGTGTGTGCGTGTGTGTGAATAAGCAGTGTGTTTGTATGTGTGTGTGTGTGTGTGTGTGTGAATACGTAGTGTGTTTGTATGTGTGTGTGTGTGTGTGCGCGTGTGTGTGAATAAGTAGTGTGTTTGTATGTATGTACATGTGTGGTGTGTGTGTGTGTGTGTGTGTGTGAATAAGTAGTGTTTGTATGTATGTACATGTGTGGTGTGTATGTGTGTGTGTGTGTGTGTGTGTGTGTGTGTGTGAATAAGTAGTGTTTGTATGTGTGTGTATATGTGTGTCGGTGTGACGGGAGTCGGCAGTGGGGATTCTTGGCTATAAAATGAATACAGGAAATTCTCTTGTCTTTTTAAAAATTATTATTCTCCCCTCACCCCCACCTCCCCTTTTTGTCAGAATCGATCAGTTTCAAAGTTTTGCAATGACCCATTGTTGGACTGTAATGGAGAAATAATGTTTCTGTTTCGATGTCCGTCATATTGAGGCGACTTCGTGAAAAATATTGATCTTAAAAAGATATTTAAAAAAAAAAAAAAGAGGTGTGTGACTGAAAGAGCGGGGATATTGGTGGAGGATAAAAGCTCTTTCAAAGACTGCAATTTGGGAGGTGTTTGGTGTGTGTGTGTGTGTGTGTGTGTTCTGTCTTTATCTCTGTCTTCTTTTTTCTGGTTGTCTCTGTCTCTGTCTCGGCCCCCATCCTCACCCACCCCCACCCCCCACCCCCCACCTCCCTCTCCCTTGAGCAAACTAAAAAAAAAAATAATGGTTTTGTTTTAGGGACTGTGGTTAGATTTATAAGCGGTGTCTGTGTATCGGCAGTAACAATCATCTACTCATTGACAATGTCTTTCCATTGAGTTTGAATGGGTTTGTGTTTGTTTGGGGTTTATTGTGTTGGTGGTGGTTCGAATTCTTCTTCTTTTTTCTTTTTGTTTGGTGGTAGTGGTGATCTTTTGGTTTCTTTCGTTGGTGTCTGCGTTTGTCTTTCATTCTGTTTTGTTTTTGGTGCTGCTGGTGGTGCTGGTGGTGCTTGTAGTGGTGAATGTGATTTTTATACAACAGAAGCGAGAGAGAGAGAGAAAAAAAGAGAGAAATGAATGACAAGTACATACACTTTAATACTGACATCAAATGTGCGTGTGCGTGTGTGTCTGTGTGTGTGTGTGTCTGTGTCTCTGTGTGTGTGAAAATGATAGGGAACTGAAGAAGAATGAAAAGCAAACCAAGGTCATATAAAAATGCTGAGCCATTGTAGAATCTAAATTGGTGACACTGAGATAATAACTACAACAACAACAAATGAAATGATGGCAATAATAAGAAGAGTATGTATATATACGTATATATTCGAACTCCTCCAACAAAAGGGTTGTTCCTGGCCAAATTCTGTAGAGAAATCCACTTCGATAGGAAAAACAAATAAAACTGCACGCAGGAAAAAATACCAAAAAAAAAAAAAAAAAAAAATGGGTGGCGCTGTAGTGTAGCGACGCACTCTCCCTGGGGAGAGCAGCCCGAATTTCACACAGAGAAATCTGTTGTGATAAAAAGAAATACATATACAAATACAAAATAGCGTATTGAATTTGAAAGAAAGAGAATTTGAAGAAAAAGGAAACAGTATGTGATGTGAAAGAATGACTGAGGCGGAATCGTGGAGGCAATTTGCTCTTAGAATAAAAAAAAAAAAAAAAAAAAAAAAATCCCCTCAACAGCTTCAGTCGTGGACTGTCTTGTTGCCTACAGGCGACCAGATCGTCAACCACATCCCGAACGGGAAGCTGCTGACCAACAAGCTGGGTCTGCTCAGTAGTCTCCAGGAGTACGAGCGGGTGACGTTCGCCACCAAGGGTCGTTTCCCTCGCCTCCGCCTTGTCGACTTCTTCCCGGAGACGTACCGGCTTGACGAGAGAGTGGACAGAGCCGTGTTTCTGAACCTGTATAAAGGTGAGGTGTGGGGGTGTGGGTGTGGGACAGGTGGTATGCTTGCGTATGTGTTGTATGTTTTATTTTGTTATTTTTTTGTTTCGTTTTTTTTTGGGGTGTGTGGGGCATCATCTGCACCTTTTCACTGGCATTACTCTCACGCCGCTCATTTAGATTTCCCCGTACACGGCCACACCTGGGTTCGTCCGTCACAGTTCCAGCATCGGCAGTCCGCAGGGAACCATCCATGTTAGGTCGCCAGGAGGCCACACACCAGAGGAAACCCTGCACTGCTGCTGAGTCACTTCGGCGGTGTTCAGTGGTGCCTGTTCTGATTCAACGTACTTAGGACACCACCTACTAAGCCCCCTACTAACGACAGTAATGGCTTAGTCGCTGAGCCAGACTGAGTGAGCGTCCCTCCCAGAGTGGAGACCGCCACCACGTCCCCCAAACAACAGCCCCCACGAATCTGCCGACACTGAAGACATTGACAATGTGTTGTATGTTGGTGTGTGGGTGTTTCTGTATGTAGGTGTGTGTGTGTGTTTGTGTTTGCAGGTGTGGGTGTGTGTGGTGGGTGTGTATGTAGATCGATAAAGAGAGAGAGGGGGTGGGTGGTGTATTTCTTTTCCATCCCCTTTGTTTCTGCCTTTTTTCTTCCTTCACTACTGTCTACTTTTTGTGTCTACCCACTCCCTTCATCTTTCTTTCTTTCTTTCTTTCTTTCTGGTTTTTATTTTTTATGTTCTTTATTTTTTTTTTTTTTTTTAGCAAGCCTCGACACTTTTTTTTTGGTCTCCTTTCCACCTTTTTTTTTTTTTTAGCAAGCCTTGACATTTTTTGGGGTCTCCTTTCCAACTTTTTATTTTAGCAAGCCTTGACATTTTTTGGTCTCCTTTCCACTTTTTTTTTAAGCAAGCCTTGACATTTTTTGGGGTCTCCTTTCCATTTTTTTTTAGCAAGCCTTGACATTTTTTGGTCTCCTTCCCACCTTTTTTTTTTTTTTTTTTAGCAAGCCTTGACATTTTTTGGGGTCTCCTTTCCAACTTTTTTTTTTTAGCAAGCCTTGACATTTTTTGGGTCTCCATTCCACCTTTTTTTAAACCAAGCCTTGACATTTTTGGGGTCTGCTTTCCAACTTTTTTTTTTTTTTTTTTTTTTTTTTTTTTAGCAAGCCTTGACACATTTTTGGTCTCTTTTCCACTTTTCTTTTTTAGTAAGCCTTGACACTTTCCCCCCTCTCCTTTCCAGTTTTAGCAAGTCTTGACACTTGTTTTCCCTCTCCTTTCTACTGTTTAGCAAGCCTTGACACTTTTCCCCCTCTCCTTTCTACTGTTTAGCAAGCCTTGACACTTCCCCCTCTCCTTTCTACTTTTTAGCAAGCCTTGACACTTCCCCCCCTCTCCTTTCTACTTTTTAGCAAGCCTTGACACTTTTTCACTCTCCTTTCTACTTTGTAGCAATCCTTGACACTTCCCCCTCTCCTTTCTACTTTTTAGCAAGCCTTGACACTTTTCCCCCTCTCCTTTCTACTTTGTAGCAATCCTTGACACTTCCCCCTCTCCTTTCTACTTTTTAGCAAGCCTTGACACTTTTCCCCCTCTCCTTTCTACTTTTTAGCAAGCCTTGACACTTTTCCCCCTCTCCTTTCTACTTTGTAGCAAGCCTTGACACTTTTCCCCCTCTCCTTTCTACTGTTTAGTAAGCCTTGACACTTTTTCCCCTCTCCTTTCTACTGTTTAGCAAGCCTTGACACTTTTCCCCCTCTCCTTTCTACTTTGTAGCAAGCCTTGACACTTTTCCCCCTCTCCTTTCTACTGTTTAGTAAGCCTTGACACTTTTTCCCCTCTCCTTTCTACTGTTTAGCAAGCCTTGACACTTTTCCCCCTCTCCTTTCAACTTTGTAGCAAGCCTTGACACTTCCCCCCCTCTCCTTTCTACTTTTTAGTAAGCCTTGACACTTTTTCCCCTCTCCTTTCTACTGTTTAGCAAGCCTTGACACTTATTTTTCTCTCTTTTACACAGTGCGTTTTCCTCTGCCAATTAGGCTGTGTGAAGTTGTAAACACTGGGATGGGCACTAGCTTTTCTATTTTACGGAGGGGGGGGGGGGGGGCTCATGTACGTTTATGTGTATTTGACTGTGCTTTCATATCTGTCAAACTGCGTGTTTGGTGCATATCTGTTATGCATATGTGTGTGAATGTGTGTCTGCCTTTTTTTTTTTCTTCTTTTTTTTTTTACATTTATTTGCTTATTTATCATCTTTGTTGTCTTATTTATTTATTTATTTATTTATTTTATTTTCATTATTATTATTATTTATTTATTTATTATATTATTTGTGACAGAGCGAGTTTCGAATGCCTGTGGCCAGAGGAAGAACGAAATTTTTGTTTGTACATTTCGAGTACCTGTATGAATGTGAAAATGTTTTGCACGTGGTAAGTGTGGGTGAATCGTGAGCTGTGCATGTTCATGTTTGTGTGTGCTTATATGTATGTGCTGTAGTGTCAGTCTGAATGCATCAGAGCTCGGGTGATGTGATGTGGTCTGTGTGCCTTCAATGTTCCGAACATCAGGTGGGAAAATTTATTTTATTTATTCGAAATGTAACTAATGATTGAATAGTTTGTGAATATAGTAGTTTTTGCTGTTCGTTTTGAAATGTTTACTTTTTGATAAATCAATACTTTTTTGTGTATTTGTGTAATTTATAAGACGTGACTCATGAATGAATATTGTATTGTTAATTGGAAAATTGTATGAATGCATGAGTTGTGTGAAAGAATAACAAATATAATAAAATAAAATAAGGGAACAGTAAATGAAGGGGGAACATTGAAAATTAGCTAGAAGGAATAATTCAAATGGAGTGTGTCGAGAGCTAAGAACTGGAAAAAGTGTTGTCAGGGCTCCATGTGACTGGCCACGGAGTGGAGGGACCTTGAACTGAAATGTTCATTGAGGAGGTGCCCGAGTTTTCCCACGAGTGAGTGGGGTGGACACTACTGTGAGTAGGCTGCTGTCCAGCCTAGGACTGAGGCGATCCTGGGACTGGATCATCAGGTTTTTCCAAGAAATTTGACTTGATAGTCAAGACAATTGTTCCTGTGTTTTTTAAGATTATTTTTTTTCAGGATGAAGAGAGCGTGAATGAAAGATTTTTTTTCTTGGTTTTAATAATTATAATTGGCTAAGGGAAAAATTCCTTGTCTATTTTTTTTGTTTGTTTACTGAGAGAGTGAGAGACTGAAGACTGAACTCGCGAAAAAATATTTCTTCCATTATCTTGTCTGTCTCCTCACCCACTTAGTAACATTATTATTATTAATTATTTTATTTATTTATTCTATTTTATTTATTTTTTCTCAAGGCCTGACAAAGCGCGTTGTGTTACGCTGCTGGTCAGGCATCTACTTGGCAGATAGTGGTGTAGCGTATATGGATTTGTCCGAACGCAGTGACGCCTCCTTGAGCTACTGAAACTGAAACAAACTCTACGGTGTCGTTTGTAGAGTTATGTGAACTTTCTTTGTACTTTTGTGTGGGTTTGAAGGTGGTTGTTTTTTTGTTTTGTTTTTTGTTGTTTTTTCTTTTTTTACGACCTTTTTTGTAAGCTGGGGATGGTAGATAAAGCAGGGAAGGGCTGACGTCCAACTTCTATTTGAAGCCAATAAGGAGTCTTGAAGTCTTGAATCCTCAGCACAACGCAGTCTTATTTGCCTTTGGAGCCTTATGGTTCAGATAATATTACATTATCGGTGTTGGTTTAAATTGAAGGGGGTGCTTTTTTTTCAGATATATCAGTTTGTTTATTGTGTTTTTTTCTCTAACTTTGTTTTATTATTCTCATACCAAAGAGATTGTGTGTTTTTTTCTTCCTTTTTTCATTTTCATACCAAAGACATTACTGTTTACCACTAACCACACATATGCATAATAATCACCTTTAAATAATTATCAGCCATGTTCGGTCGGCAGGACTGTGAGCGACAATGTCACATGACCAATGTCACATGACCGATGTGCAGACGGCGAGACGTGGATCTGCAAGCCAATCGGCCTCAACCAGGGCAAGGGCATCTTCCTTCTGAGGACCCGGGAGGAGATCGACCAGATCCTGGCGGAGAGGGAGGCCAAGAAAGAGTCCTACCGCTTGGCCACCCGTCCCCCTACCATGAGGCTCGTGCAGAGGTTGGTGACGATGGTGGTGGTGGTGGTTTTCTACTCTACACTACTCCACTCTGCTCTTTTCTTTTCTTTTCTACTGTGATGATGATGATGATACGAACAAGAATAATAATGATCATTATGATTATGATACTGACAACAAGAACGTGTTTTTTTTTGTTTTTTGTTTTTTTATACACAAAGTACTGTTGTTTCTGTTCAGCTCTGCTCTGTGCTACTCAACTCTACTCTGCTGTGCTGTCATCTGCCTCTGCTCTGCTCTATTCTACTCAAGTGTACACTCGAATCTACTGTGCTATTGTTTTTCTATTCTACTCTACCCTACTCTGCCTCGTCTACTCTGCTCTATTCTGTTTTACTCTACTCTGCTGTGCTTTGATCTACTCTACTATAGACTCGAATCTACAATGCTGTACTCTATTATATCCTGCTCTGCTCTGTTCTGCTCCACTCTATACTGGAATCTACAATGCTATTATCTATTCTACTCTGTTCTATTCTATTCTGCTCTATACTCGAATCTACAATGCTATTATCTGTTCTGTTCTGCTCTGTTCTACTTGCTCTTTTCTACTCTACTCTGCACCACTCTACTCTGCTCTACTCTACTGTACTCCAGTCTTCTCTTTCCTACTCCACTACATACTCTACACTCTAGTGCCCCCCCCCCACCCCCCCTCCCCCCAGGTACATCACGAACCACTGCTGGAGGGTCGGAGGTTCGACTCCGCTCTACTCCACTCTTTTCTATGCTACTCTGCTCTACTCCGCTCTACTCCGCTCTGGTCTTTTCTTTTCTGCTCTACTGTGCTCCACTCTGCTCTTTTCTTTTCTATTCTACTCTACTCTATTCTGCTCTTTTCTTTTCTACTCTACTCTGTTGCTCTTTTCTTTTCTACTCTACTCTACTCTACTCTGTTGCTCTTTTCTTTTCTACTCTACTCTGTTGCTCTTTTCTTTTCTACTCTACTCTACTCTGTTGCTCTTTTCTTTTCTACTCTACACTACTCTGCTCTTTTCTTTTCTACTCTACACTACTCTGCTCTGCTCTTTTCTTTTCTACTCTACACTACTCTGTTCTACTCTGCTCTGCTCCTTTCTTTTCTTTTCTACTCTACACTACTCTGCTCTTTTCTTTTCTACTCTACTGTACTCCACTCCACTCCACTTTTTTCTTCTCTTCCCCACTCCACTCTGCTCCTTTCTACTCACTCTACTCTACTCCACTCTACTCCTCTCTGCTCCACTCTGCTCCACTCTAGTCTACTGTACTCTACTCTGCTTCACTCTGCTCTTTTCTACTATACTCTACTCCACTCTACTATGCTTTGCTCTTTTCTACCCCATTCTACTCTGCTCAGCTCTGCTCTTTTCTGCTCCACTCTGCTCTGCTCAATTCTGCTATGCTTTTTTCTACTCTATTCTACATCACCCTACTCTACTCTGATCTGCTTTTCTTTTTCTTTTTTTTTTTACTCTACACTTCTTTACTGTACTCAAATCTACTCTGCTCTTTTCTACTCTGCTCTACTCCACCCTACTTTACTCTTTTTTTTTCTAATCTGCTCTTTTCTACTCTACTCCACTCTACTTTGCTTTTTTCTACACTGCTCTGCTCTTTTCTACTCTGCTCCACTCTACTTTGCTTTTTTCTACACTGCTCCACTCTACTTTGCTTTTTTCTACACTGCTCTGCTCTTTTCTACACTGCTCCACTCTACTCTGCTTTTTTCTACTCTGCTCTGTTGTGCTCCACTCCACTCTACTCTTCTCCACCCTACTCCACTCTCCTTATTCAACTCTCTACTTTCAAGTCTGTTCTACTCTACTTTGTTCTGTTTTCTACTCTACTTTATACGCTACTCAACTCTATAATCTACACTCCACACTCTGTTCCCCTGCCCCCACTCCCCTCCTGCCCCCCAGGTACATCACGAACCCCTTACTGTTGGAGGGTCGGAAGTTCGACATCCGTGCCTACATGCTGATCGCCAGCACAATGCCCTACCTGATCCTCTTCCAGCACGGCTACATCCGTCTGTCCTGCCACAAGTACGACCACGACGACACCGACCTCACCACACACCTCACCAACCAGGTCAGCACAGGATGTGTGGGTGGGTGTGGAGGGATGGGGCGTAGGGAGTGGGGTGGGGGTTGAAAAAGTTGTAGGGGAAGTGGTGGGGGTCGGGGAAGGTGGACTGCCACCGGTATGATAACGACCACGCTGACCTCACCACACACCTCACCGACCAGGTCAGCACAGGATGTGTGGGTGGGTGTGGAGGGATGGGGCGTAGGGAGTGGGGTGGGGGTTGAAAAAGTTGTAGGGGAAGTGGTGGGGGTCGGGGAAGGTGGACTGCCACCGGTATGATAACGACCATGCTGACCTCACCACACACCTCACCGAGCAGGTCAGCACAGGATGTGTGGGTGGGTGTGGAGGGCTGGGGCGTAGGGAGTGGGGTGGGGGTTGTAAGGAAAGTGGTGGGGATTGGGGAAGGTGGACTGCCACCGGTATGATAACGACCACGCTGACCTCACCACACACCCCACCGACCAGGTCAGCACAGGATGTGTGGGTGGGTGTGGAGGGATGGGGTGTAGGGAGTGGGGTGGGGGTTGTAAGGAAAGTGGTGGGGATTGGGGAAGGTGGACTGCCACCGGTATGATAACGACCACGCTGACCTCACCACACACCTCACCGACCAGGTCAGCAGAGGGGGAGGAGGGGAGGGGAGTGGGTTTTGGGGACGGAGGGAGGGGTGCGGAGGGCTTTGAGGGAAGGTGGAGGGGGTTTGGGGATGGGGGTTGAAGAAGAAAAGGGACCGGGAGGCGGGGGTGGGGGCGGGGTGGGGGTGTAAGGGGCAAAGGAAGGGGACGTATTCGGGAAGGTATAAGTGAGACTGTAACAGACTGCGACAAAAAAAGTATGACGGTGACGACAGACATCCCAACCACCTCACCACCTCAGGTCAGCACAGGCTGTGTGTGTGGGTGGCGAGGAAGGCGTGCGGGAATGGTGGTTAAAGGGGTTTAACGGGGGGGAGGGAGGTACTGAGGAAGATATAATGGAGGGTGTCAGAGACTGCCACCAGCACGACAGTGACGACACCCACCTCACCACGCACCTCACCACGCACCTCACCACGCACCTCACCAACCAGGTCACCACCCACCTCACCACGCACCTCACCAACCAGGTCACCACGCACCTCACCAACCAGGTCAGCACGCACCTCACCACGCACCTCACCACGCACCTCACCACCCACCTCACCACGCACCTCACCAACCAGGTCACCACCCACCTCACCACGCACCTCACCAACCAGGTCACCACGCACCTCACCAACCAGGTCACCACGCACCTCACCACGCACCTCACCAACCAGGTCAGAGGGTGGGGTTGCGGTGGATGAAGGGATGTGCTGCAGGTGTTGGTCTGGAGAGGAGGTAGAAGGGGTATAGAGGATGAGGGGTAGCAGAGGGGGTGTGGGGGAGGTGTAGAGACTGCCACGAAAAGTGTGACGTTAACAATGCAGTCATCCCCAACCACCTGGTTAACCAAGTCAGAGGGAGGAGGGGGGGGAGGGGGGGGGGGCGGGATGTAGGGAGTGGGTGTTGAAAAGGATTTGTGAGGAGTAGGGATGTTGGTGAAGGTGTAAGAGGGTTGTCTTCTGACAAATCCTTTAAAAGAAATCCACTACTGATAGGTGCACAAAATATACATGCACGCACTAAAGGCCTGACTAAGCGTGTTGGGTTATGCTGCTGGTCAGGCAATGAGCCCAACAGATGTTGTGTGGCTCATTATGGATTTAACCAAACACAGCAACGCCTCCACGAGAAACTGAAACTGACACTGACGCCCACATTGTCCTCAGCAGTGTTCCTTTGCCCTGTGTCCCCCAGTTCATCCAGAAGAAGGACCCTAGTTACCAGGACGTGAAGGAGACCACTGCCTGGAGCATGCACAAGTTCAACGACTACGTCAACCAAAACTACGCAGCTGAGAAGGGCGTGGAGCAGGACTGGGCCTTCAAGACCATGACGGTGAGTCTGCGTGTCACGGTGGTTGTGAAGTGTGACGCTGGGCTATTACAATACAATACAATACAATACAATACACAAACTTTATTGTCTATACTTTGGTACAGAGATTTTCTTTTTGGCACATGTCCAACATAAGAAGAAAACAACAAACAAATAAAATAATAGAAAATAAAAAGATAAATTAAATGGCACCAAATGGAAATAGCTATATACAAAATATACAGATTACTGAAATTTACGTGCCTGTCCATTTCAGTCAGCCAAGCCGCATTGCACATCTTCACACACACACACACACACACACACACACACACACACCACGCACACATACACCCTCTCTCTTCCTCTCTCTCTCTGTCTCTCTCTTCACAAAATATGCAACTACAAAGATCATAGTTTATTTAAAAATCAAATATCACCAGAGTAAGACAAGAATTAAACCAAAAAGCAGCACTTCCATAGTTCACATAAAAAAGAGGCATTACAGAAGTACAACTTTCAAAGGGGGTAGCTGTATGATCAATGGGTTCTCCGTTCCAATGGGAAATCATTTACGCCGTGGTCTTTTGTGAAGGACTATGACTCAAACTGGGAGGCAAAACTGCACTGGCTCTTGGTGCTGATGACTGCACTGTTAGAACCATGACTATGCGTCGTCATGTCATGTCATGAAATGTAGTGTGGTGTTGTGCTGATTTGGAGGTCCTACAGAACCATGACCGTGGGTCATTTTGTAATGTTATGTAATGAAATGCCATGTAATTTTCATTGCTTTGGAGGACATGACCTTTAGAACCATAACCATGAGTCGTAATTTAATGTAATGTAATGATGGTTTGTCATCGTGTAATGTAATGTCTTTGTATAATGTAATGTAATGACGGTTTGTCATCGTATAATGTAATGTAATGTCTTTGTATAATGTAATGTCTTTGTATAGTGTAATGTAATGTGATGTAATGTATTTCATGATTGGTGAACTGACGTGAATATAATGTAATGTAACAATGTTGATTGTATGTTTGTATGTGTTTGAGTGTGTGTGCGCTATTAAATGTGTGTTTGTGTGTGTATATGTGTATGTGTGTACGCTTGCGCGTGCGTGTATGTATGTGTGTGTTGTGTGTTTGTGTGTCTGATATGTGTGTGTGTGTGTGTGTGTTGTCTCCAGAAACAAATGCAGAGAATCGTGCTCCACTGCTTCAACAGCGTGAAACACAAGCTGGACTGCAGGCTGGGCTACTTCGACCTGTATGGCCTGGACTTCATGATCGATGCTGATATGAAAGTAAGTGTGCGCCAGGGGTCTGCACTGCCGCCTATCTTGTTCCGTCTTAGCTTGTCCGCCTTCCCTCAGTTATAGCTTTTCTCCTTCACGATCGATGCTGGTATGAAAGTGTGTGTGCGCCAAGGGTCTCCACTGCTGCCTGTCTTGTTCCGTCTTAGTTTGTCCTCCTTCCCTCAGCTACAGCCGTTCTTTTAATTTTCCTTTTCAACTGATAGGAATGTGTTGTATTTGTGTTGTTTTGTGTTACTTAAAAGGTTTTTTTTTTTGTTTTTTTTTTTTTTTGGGGGGGGGGGGGTGGCGGGGGGTGTTGTTACAACAGATTTGTCTTTGTGAAATTCTAGTTGCTGTCCTCGGGGAGAGCACGTCGCCACAGTACATTGGCACCCATATTCTTTTTCTTTTCCCTGTCTGCAGAGTGGATGTTTACTACAGATTCTGTTAGGGGGTGGGGGGGGCGTGGGGGGGGGGTGAACAGTGTTCGTAATTGTGTTTCTCGCGAAATGGCGTGAGCTCAGATGACTAAAACTTTTACCTTGCAACAGCTATTTACACTGGAGACCAACAAAATTATTTGCAGTTTGTTTTGTTTTTAATTAGGTGGGGTTTTTTTTTCATCCTTTTTTTGTTTTCATCCACCCGTTCCACAATTTCTGTATCCACACATCCGTCAACATATTGCGGCCTTGACATGACCTTGACCTTTAACAACGACCATGTGCAGGTGTGGTTGAGATTAACGTCAACCCTTGCCTGGCCACCAACTGTTCGGCCTTGACATGACCTTGACTATTACAATGACCTTGTGCAGGTGTGGTTGATTGAGATTAACGTCAACCCATGTCTGGCCACCAACTGTTCGGCCTTGAAGGCTGTCATCCCTGGGGTGGTGGACGAGACGATTCGTGAGTCTTTGGACCAGTGTGTGTGTGTGTGTGTGTGTGTCTTGTGTGTGTGTGTGTGTGTAATTGTTGTTGCAGTTGTCACTGTCTTGGTCTTTTTCAGTGGGTGGGTGGGTGTGGTGCGGGTTGGTGGTAGTAGGTGGGTGGGTGAGGGTGTGTGGAGGAGGGGGTATGGGTACGATGTTGTTTACATGTGTTTGTTGGGAGTGGGAGTAGTGTGTGTGTGTGTGTGTGTGTGTGTGTGTGTGTGTTACATATAGAAAATGGTTGATTTTAGTTTTGTTGTCGTTGTTGTTGTTTTTTTAAAAGCATAACAATATAACATATTTCTAATGAAAAACTAACAAACTATAACAGCGAACCAACTGGGCAATTTAACAAGGAGTTGAAAAAGCCATACACTGAAGATGATTTCAGTTCAGGGATGTGAGACTTTAACATATCGCATTTTAGTATATGATCGGCTGTTATGTGAGCACCACAGATGCAAGAAACATGACTGACACATATTTGGTCTTAAAACAATTCATTTTCCATCTGCAGATTAGAGAAATGCTTTGCCTCTTATGAAAATCATTATGGCAATGTTTTCCCATTAAACCATACGTTTTCTGTTCATTCTTATGTAACTCCGAGTTACCGGTGTGTTTTTCTTCAAACTGAAATTGTGTGTGTGTGTGTGTGCGTGTGTGCGCGCACCCCCACCCCTCCCAACCCCTTCCTCCCTCTCTTTAAGGCGTAGCCGTGGAGGCGTTCGACAAGTCCCGCAAGAACCAGCCCCTGCTGCCGCTGCAGTCGCTGAAGCACTTCCAGATCCTACACTGTGGGCCCTCCCCCTTCAACGCCAGAGTCCCACGGCAGTCTCGCAGCGTCTCGCCGGCCAAGCGAGACTACAGGGAGAGGGGAGACGGCAACAACAGGGAGAGGGGCAGGGAGAGTCCTGCGCGCGCCACGCTCTCCTCGACAGGTCCTGGAGCTGCCCATGCCCCCTCCAACCACGGCTCCTACAGTGGGGGCACACGTGGCGGAGGTGGTGGTGGAGGTGTAGGTCGGAGGAACTCTTCCCCGACTCAGAATCTACCCCGGGTGGGTTTGGTGACGGTGACTACTACTACTGCTGCTGCTTCTTCGTCTTCTACTACTCCTCGGGTATGTGTGTGTGTGTGGGTGGGTGGAGGAGGGGGAGGTTAGTGGGGGTTGGAGTCGGGGAAAGTGGGGTGGGGTGGGGGGGGGGGGGTGTTAGCCCACGATTTATCGCAGTTTGATCCCACGATTTCTCTCAGTCACTTTCAAAGTGAGAGAAATCTTAGGGTTGCGAGAAATTGTGGGCTAACAGGGGATTTGTGTGTGTGTGTGTGTGTGTGTAGTTAATCGGGTGAACGGTCATTCTGTGCGGCGCCCCAAGAAGTAGTGGAAGAAGAAGGTGGTGGTGGTGGTGGTGGGTTATGAAGTGGTGGTGGTGTGTGTAAGGAGTGTGGGTATGGGTGGGGTGTGATGGGGGGGGGGGGAGTGAGGAGGGGTGGGGTGGAGAGGGAGGAGGGGTGGGGTGGGGACGTTTGTGTGTGGGGAGTTCTAGGTCTAGTGGTGGTTGGTAGGTGGGTGGGGGGGTACGGATACACTGCTTGTTACACTGGTAAACTGTGCTTGTTACACTCATCGTGAAACAGAGCACTTGGCATTGCAGTTTGTATTTATAAAAGGGTCCAGTCACTGGTGTGCCAAAATTTGTTTGTCCCCAAGTCCTGCCTAACTAAGGGCGTTTGGTCACACTGCTGGCCAGGCATTTACTGAGCACATGTGATGTAGCGTATATGGATTTGGCCGAACGCAGTGACGCCTCCTTGAGTAGAAACTAAACTGAAGTGAACTGTGCAGTCAGTGTGGTGATGTGCGTGTGGAGGTGAGTGGATTGGCTGTGTGTTTCGGGAAGGGGAGATAAAAATGAAAGCTGTATGATCAATGGTTTCTCCACTGCAGTGGGAATTTCCTTCACAGCCTCGTCCTTTGCGAAGGACTGTGCCTCTCAGACTAGGAGACATGTTTGCACTTGCTCTTAGTGCTGCAACCTTGGGGGAGCTAGTTGGTCTTTGGGGACCATCCCAATACGGACTGTCCTGAAACCCTGTCAGGCGAGAGAGTGGGGATGTAACTTGGGCAGCACACTCTCCACTATAATTGACTGGTTGAATTACCCGGAAGCTGGAGTTTAATCCGAGTTCTACCCTATGAGAAACTCGCCTTGACCGAGGGACGATGTGAGCGACCGACGCCGAGACGAGTTAGACACGAACTGATTAGCCCTGGTGGGCTGGCACGCACACTTCAACCATGATTCTGAGGTGGCACCCTCTCTTGGGGGTCGAGTCAAATTCTAGTCCAGATAGTCGGGACAGAAGTTGCCTCCTCTGCTGTTCTGATGGTCAGATCATAGTCAGACTCGACAAACTTAAAAAGGTAAGGGATGGTTAGGGTGTTGGGTGCTGTCTATCAGGCTTGGGTGGATGGATGGATGTGTGGTGGTGGGTTTGGTGTGAGTTGGGTATGGGTGAGGGGGAAGGGGGGGGGTGTAGGTGGATGAGTGAGCGTGGTGAAAGGGGTGTTGGGTGGTCAGGGGGAGGAGGTGGTGATTGGAGGAAGGGGGTAGGCGGGAGGTTTTGGAGGACTGACGGAGGTGTTGGTATGGGGCGCGTGAGAGAGCTGGAAGAGGGATGGTTTGGTGGTTCTCTCTCTCTCTCTATTTTGCTGAATTCTAGATTTCAAAATGAACGTAGATTTTTTTTTTCTTATTTTCGCGTTGCCTTTCTTAATAGAAGTGTGTGCATTTAGTTAGTTATCCGTTTATTCATTCATTTAGTTAGTTATTGTTTGTTTATCTGTTCATTTTAATGTTTATTTATTGATTCATTTATTCATCTGCATTTCTGGCTATCTGTTCTGATGAAAGCGGCTTTCTTGTTGTTTTTGGGTGGGTGGTTTTTTTTTTCATTTAGTTTTTAGGTTTTTATCAGCGATTTAAAAATCAGATAGAATTTTTTACTCTACTGGCCTCTTTAGTTCCTACATGTTTTAATAAGTTCGCTTCTGTTTTTCTGTTTTTGATTCAGTGCACTTCAGTATGCTTTGAAGGTTTCAGCAGTCGGTATTTTATGGCTTCTTTTCAGAATAGTTCCAGCAGTTTCAGGTTCGCTTTTATCGATTTTTCACTCCATTCAGGTTTCATTTTTGATGAGCTGAATTTAATGGTGTTGTTCTTGTTGTTGTCTTAGATTTCGGGATACTGTGTTGAGTCTGAGTTGGTGGGGTTTCGACGGATTCTATTTTTAAACATGACCGCTTCTTCGTGTAATTAATTAGATGTCAAGTCTTCGTCCTTCGCGGTTCTGGCAGTATTACAACATTGTTAATTGTCTTCATCCTGTTTTCCTGTTGGTGATGTTCTGTTCTGATGGGCCATTTTTTTCATTGGTTCTCATGTCGACTTGATTTCAGAGAACGATAGTGTCTTTTTTTTTTCTTCCTATTTTTTCTCCAACTCTTTTGAACGTATCAGTTTAATGATTCTTTTTATAAGGAAGAGGGAAAACGAGAGAGAAGTTTGGTGGGGGTGGGAATGTCTTCCCCCCCCAACCACACACACACACACACACACACGGACACAACAAAACACTACCCTCAACCCTCCACCACACCTCACACACTCAACATCATCAACAATGATAACAAAATGTGGAGTGATGGCCTAGAGGTAACGCGTCCGCCCTAGGAAGCGAGAGAATCTGAGCGCGATGGTTCCAATCATGGCTTAGCCGCCGGTATTTTCTCCCCCTCCACTAGACCTTGAGTGGTGGTCTGGACGCTAGTCATTCGGATGAGACGATAGACCGAGGTCCCGTGTGCAGCATGCACTTGGCGCACGTAAAAGAACCCACGGCAACAAAAGGATTGTTCCTGGCAAAATTCTGTAGAAAAATCCACTTTGACAGGAAAACAAATAAAACTGCGCGCAGGAAAAAGTATATATAAAAAATAACAATATTTTTTTTGTAAATGGGTGGCGCTGTAGTGTAGCGACGCGCTCTCCCTGGGTAGAGCAGCCCGAATTTCACACAGAGAAATTTGTCATGATAAAAAGAAATACAAAATACAAATACAAGACAACAAAATCAGCAGCAACAGAAGCAACAACAAGAGAAACAAACAACAACAACAACAACCAAAAGCACGACCAGACAGAATGTGAACTGCAACAACAAACCAACAACAACAACAACAACAACAACAACAATCAATATAAATTCCTTCGTCTCCTTTCCACGCTACTAAAGGTCACACAGAACAGGAACTGTAACAGCAAGAGTTACAACAGCAGCAGCAGCAACAACAACAACAGCAGCAATAAAAACTACAACCAACATAAATCCATTCGTCTCTTATTCACGCTACTTACGGTCGCTGGCATAGAACAGGAACTGTAACACCAACAATAGCAACAACACGCGCAACAACAGCAGCAACAACAATAACAGCATCACTAACAACAACAGCAGCAACAACAAACACAGCATCACTAACAACAACAGCAGCAACAACAATAACAGCATCACTAACAACAACAGCAGCAACAACAATAACAGCATCACTAACAACAACAGCAGCAACAACAAACACAGCATCACTAACAACAACAGCAGCAACTACAAACACAGCATCACTAACAACAACAGCAGCAACAACAAACACAGCATCACTAACAACAACAACAGCAGCAACAACAAACACAGCATCACTAACAACAGCAGCAGCAACAAACAACAACAAACACAGCATCACTAACAACAACAGCAGCAACAACAAACACAGCATCACTAACAACAACAGCAGCAACAACAAACACAGCATCACTAACAACAACAGCAGCAACAACAAACACAGCATCACTAACAACAACAGCAGCAACAACAAACACAGCATCACTAACAACAACAGCAGCAGCAACAAACACAGCATCACTAACAACAACAGCAGCAGCAACAAACAACAACAATAACAGCATCACTAACAACAACAGCAGCAACAACAAACACAGCATCACTAACAACAACAGCAGCAACTACAAACACAGCATCACTAACAACAATAGCAGCAACTACAAACACAGCATCACTAACAACAGCAGCAACTACAAACACAGCATCACTAACAACAGCAGCAGCAACAAACAACAACAAACACAGCATCACTAACAACAACAGCAGCAACAACAAACACAGCATCACTAACAACAACAAACAAAACCACACGCCAAACCTGCATCCATCTCTCCACCTCCCCCCCCACCCCCCTACTCAAGGTCACAAAGAACGGGAACTCTAATAGAACAACAGCAGCAGCAATAACAACAACAGCGTCAGCAACAGTATCAGTATCAGTAGCTCAAGGAGGCGTGACTGCGTTCGGGCAAATCCATATACGCTACACCACATCTGCCAAGCCGATGCTTGACCTGCAGCGTAGCCCAACCGTGACGCGCTTTGTCAGGCCTTGAGAAAAATAAATAAATAAATAAATAAATTAATAAATAAATATATATATATATATATAGATAAATAAAATAAAAAATAAATAAATAACAATAAAATAGATAAAATAAAATAAAGTAAAAATAACTTCTTCTTTTTTAAATATATAAATAAAAAAATAAAAGATAAAAATAAATAAATGAAAAGAGAGCAGCAGCAACCAACCAATGGTGGCCAAAAACAACAACCAGCCAACCAACCAACCAACCAAACAAAAAACACACGACGTACCTGATTCCATCATCTCTCTCCACTGACTGTTTCCGCCCCCCTCTCCTCCGCAACTCAAGGTCACAAAGAGCCACGCGTCTTCACTGTCCACCCCCTCCTCGCCACGACCCCCCCTCCACCGCAACTACAGCTACAACAACAACAACAGCAGCAAGGAGAAGCCTCCTCCAGAAGGGGTGAGAGGGAGAGGAAGGAGGGAGGGGCTGGGGGGCAGCGGTGAGGCCCCCCCTCCCCCCAAGCACGCGCGCCAGAGCACCTGCCCTGACCTTGGGGGTGTCAGGGGAGAGCAGTCTGAGCGCTACTCTGCTCCCGGAAGCCTGCCTCGCATGAGGCTGTTCTCCCCTGTCGGCCCTTTCTGTGCTCAGGTATTCAGTTGTGTGTGTGTGTGTGTGTGTGTGTACACGAGAGAGAGAGAGAGGCATTACTGTATGCAAGTAGAAACTATCTTTTTCTTTTTTTCTTCTTCTTCTTTTCCAGTTTCTTTTCTTTCTTCTCACCTGCTTTCTCACTATGTTTCATTCTCTGCCGGTTTTCATCTTTGTTTCTTTGCCCCCTCTCTCTCTCTCTCTCTCGCCCTCCCTTTTCCCTCTCCCCCCGTCTCTCTTTCTCTTTAGCACCCCCACATTTTCCATCTCTCTCTCTGTCTCTCTCTCTGTCTGTGTCTCTCTACTGAGTTCCGTTCCTCTCTAATCTCTCTCTCTCTCTCACCCTCCCTTTTCCCTCCCCCCCTCTCTCTCTTTCTCTTTAGCACCCCCACATTTTCCATCTCTCTCTCTGTGTCTCTCTCACTCTCTACTGAGTTCCGTTCCTCTCTAATCTCTCTCTCTCTGTCCCTGTCTCTCCCACCCTCTCTCTCTCTACCAACCCCCTACCCCCTCCCTCTGTCTCTGTGTGTGTGTCTCTCTCCCTCTCTACTGAGTTTCTCTTATCTCTCTCTGTCTGTCTCTCCCACCTTCTCTCTCTACCAACCCCCTCTCTCTCTCTCCCTCTCTACTGAGGTTCTCTAATCTCTCTCTCTCTGTCTCTGTCTCTCCCACCCTCTCTTCCCCACCCTCTCTCTCTCTCTACCAACCCCCCCTCTTTCTCTCTCTCACTCTCTCTCTTTCTCTCTCTCTCCTAACCGCTTTAATTGAAAGCCCCATCCTTAAGTATTTCCAGTGTTGTTTCAGTTTGCATCGGTGATTGGTTTTGTTTCGCTTTCTCTTGGTAAAAGTTTTAAAAATGAGCTTCCACATCTGTTCCGATCGTGGTAGGTAAAAATACGTTTTGTTCTTGTGGTTTCTGGTTTCTTTGTTTTTTTTCTGAGTGTGTCGGACAAGGATGGTAATCATCTTCTGTTGTTGTTTTTTTCAGTTCAGACTCTTGAGTTACAGTTGTCTTGGTTTCCAAACCGTTCGAAGTTTTCAGCCTGGGTTGTATCGTGGATATACTGTGCCTTTTTTTTTCTCTTCTTCGTTCCCCCCCCCCTTCCCCCCGCCCTCCACACCCCTTCCCCCTTTGTTCTCCTCCCACCTCCCCCACCCCTTCTTTTAGTAGACTGGCAACGGTAGAAATCAATTAACTCTCTCCATACGAACGGCGAAAGAGACGACGTTAACAGCGTTTCACCCCAATTACCATCATCAAAATATTGCAAGAGAAAGGCTCTTATACTGAAGAGGTGAATGTTGACAAAGAATACCACAATTCTGACGATGGAAGCTAAAAGGTTGGGTCATTCAAACACCCACTGGACATCCGAGGGGTCTGTGTAGAGAAGAAGAGAGGACTGGCCGTACTGAGTGAGTTAATACAATACTTTTTGAGCTTCGTGTTTCGGCAGTGGCAGTTTGTCTTATCTCAACACAGGTGGGACAAAATTGAAAGGCGCATCCCGAAAGCAGAGTGTGGCTACCTAAATGTTGATTTCAAATCGGTCAAAACACGCCAAATCCCGCTTAGCAAAAGAAGTTCCTGTTTGAACAAAAAATGATAATAATGACTCCTCTTGTTGTTGTGTCAGAATAAGAGGTCAGAGTGCCAAGTTTAGAGAATACAAAAAATATAAATATAACAGTAAATGCAGTTTGCATATAATTAGACTTCTTTTTTATTTTTTTGTGCCCATCCCAGAGGTGCAATATTGTTTTAAAGAAGATGACTGGAAAGAACTGAATTTTTCCTATTTTTATGCCAAATTTGGTGCCAACTGACAAAGTATTTGCAGAGAAAATGTCAATGTTAAAGTTTACCACGGACACACAGACACACGGACACACACACACACATACATCCGAACACCGGGTTAAAACATTGACTCACTTTGTTTACACAAGTGAGTCAAAAAAAAAAAAAAAAAAAGGGGGGGGGGGGGGAGAGAGAAAGAAACTTTTCTTTCCCATAAGGTTAGCCAGTTATTTTTTTTTTAATTCATTTTATTTCGTTTTGTTTTTATTTTGTTTCATATTCATTTCGTTTTTGTTGCGTTTGAATTCAGGTTATAGAATGTAGTTTGTCGGACTTGAATTCAGCCGGTTTGATCTTGTTGTGGGTTGGGTGTTTTCGTAGCCGATGGCAGCAGTGTGCTGGTGTGCTGTGTTGAATCGCCGTAGTGACAACAGAATAGTGGAGTGCCATGGATTAATGCTTTGGCTTCAGACATCTCCGGCCCCTCTCGTCTGACTGACTGTCTGTCTCTCTGTCTGTCTGTCTCTTTCTCTCTGTCTCTCTCTCTTTCGCTCTCTCTCTGCTGTCCCTCTGTCTGTGTCTGTCTGTCTCTCTCACTCTGTGTGAGTGTGTGTGTGTGTCCCTTTGTGTCTGTCTGTCTCTCTCTCCCTTCCGCTCTCTTTCTCTATCTTTCTCTCTCTGTCCTTCCCTCTCTCTGTCTTTGTCTCGGTCTCTCTGTGTCTCTGTCTGCCTGTCTGTCTGTATCTCTCTCTCTGTCTCTCAATCTCCCTCTTTCTTTGTCTCTATATGTCTCCCTCTCTCTCCCCCCTCTCTCTCCCCCTCTCTCTCTCTCCCTCCCTCTCTCTCTCTCCCTCTTTCTCCCCCCTCTCTCTCTCCCTCTCTGTCTCTCTCCCCCCCTCTCTCTCTCTCTCCCTCTCTCTCTCCCTCTCTCTCTCTCTAACTCTCTCCCTCCTCTTCCCTCACTCTCTTCCATTTCCGAGGTCTCTGTGGCACCGAATGAGAGATGTCGATATTTTATCAGTCATTAAGAAAATATACTGTACTAGGTCTTCCGAAAAGAGTGGATGTCATTTGTGTCTGCTTGCTTTTGTGAATTTTTGTTGTTATTGTTGTCGTTCTTGTGTTTAGTGGTGGTGGTGGTGATATATATATATATATATATATATATATATATATATATATATATATATATATGTGTGTGTGTGTGTGTGTGTGTGTGTGTGTGTGTGTGTGTGTGTGTGTGTGTGCTTGAGAGAGAGAGTGTTTGTCGTTGTGGTGGTGGTGTGTATGTATGTGTGTGTGTGCGCGGGCGTGTGTGTGTGTGCATGCCCTTATATGCATGTGTGTATGTCAGTCTGTCTTGTGTGTGTGTGTGAGTGTGAGCGCGTGTGTGTATGTGGTTTGTGTGTGTTGTGCGTACGTGTATGTGTGCGTGCGTGTGTGTGACGCAGAGTATGCTTTCTGCGGAGTTGCTTTTTTGCAAGGTAGTGCGCTTTATGAAAAGACAATGAAAATATAATACAATTAAGTGGATCTACGGTTGTTTTTTATCATCATCATCTTCTTCTTCATCATCATCATCTTCATCATTATCATCATCTTCATCATCATCACCATCATCATCATCATTATCATCGTCGTCGTCGTCGTCGTCTTCATTATGTCATACTTCTTCGTCTTCGTCTTCTTCTTCTTCTGCTTCACCTACTACTACTACTACTACTATTACTTCTGCTTCTGCTTCACCTACTACTACTACTATTACTTCTGCTTCTGCTTCACCTACTGCTACTGCCACCACCACCACTACTACTACCACTGCTACTACAACTACCACTACAACTTCAACTACCACTACAACTTCTACTTCTTCTACTTCTTTTTCTTCTTCTTCTGCTTCACCTACTACTGCTACCAGTACCACCACCACCACTACTACTACTACTACTGCTACTACTACTACTACTGCTACTACTACTGCTTCTTCTTCTTCTGCTTGTGATAATTGCCATGACCATTTACAATTGTCATTATTATTATTATCATTATCATTATTGTAGTTGTTATTATTATCACCATCATCATCATTGTGAGTTCTGTGACCCACCCTAACACTCCCCTCTCTCTTACCATGTTCCCTGTCACTCCCTGTTCACAGGTTTATCATCACCATCACCATCATCACCGTCATCATCATCATCACCATCATCATCATCACCATCACCATCATCGTGAGTTCTGTGACCCACCCTAACACTCCCCTCTCTCTCACCATGTTCCCTGTCATTCCCTGTTCACAGGTTTATCATCATCATCATCACCATCATCACCGTCATCATCACCATCATCATCATCATCAACACCGTCATCACCATCATTATTACCATCACTTTCGTCACCATCATCATCATCATCACCATCATCATCATCACCGTCATCACCACCATCATCACCGTCATCATCATCACCGTCATCATCACCACCATCATCACCATCATTACCATCACTATCGTCACCATCATCATCATCATCATCATCATCATCACCATCATCACCGTCATCATCATCATCACCATCATCATCACCATCATCATCATTATCATCATCATCACCATCATCATCGCCACCATCATCATCACCACCATCAACATCACCATCATCATTGTGATTTCTGTGACACACCCTAACACTCCCCTCTCTCTCACCATGTTCCCTGTCACTCCCTGTTCACAGGTGTTCCCGTTTATCGTCATTATCATCATCATCATCACCACCATCATTTACCATCATCGTCACCAACACTATCATCATCATCATGACCATCATCATCGCCATCATCATCATCACTATCACCATCATCATCACCATCATCACTATCACCATCATCATCATCATCACAATCACCATCATCACCATCACCATCATTATCATCATCACCACCATCATCATCACCATCATCGTCATCATCATCATCACCATCACCATCATCGTCAGCGTCATCATCATCACCATCATCATCACTGAGTTCTGTTCACACAGGTGTCCCCGTACCTCCGCCCCACCCAGGGAGGTAACCCTGGAGGCATGGTGCTGGCCAGGGGCAACCCCCCCTCCCTCCCCAGCATCTCTCAGGGTACCACCACCACCACCACCATCAACAACAGCAACAAACTCACTCGTGACCCTCCCCCCACCACCACCCCAGCCACCGTCACCATCACCTTCCTCAACAATGGCGGCAGTCAGCGGACATGGGCCAACAAAGGGAAGGGAGATAAAGAGAACAGGGAGGAAGGAGTAGGGGGCGGCGTTATCTCCCCTGCTACCGGAACCGGAAACGGGAGCACCGGAACGACGCAGATAGGCCGGAGAAGGCGAGACAAAGCTGAACGCGGGAACTGATGGTGTGTAGGACAAGGGGGTGGGGAGGTGGCTGGTGGTGCGATGATAGGTCGTTGGATCAGATTAGGCAGTGTTGTGTTGCTGTGTGTGATGATCTGCTTGCTTGTGGTTTTTTGTTGTTGTTTTCTTTTAGAAAAAAGAAGTATGTATTTATTGATGTTTTATTGTGTCGTTGTTTTCTTTTCTTTTCTTGTCTTTCTTTTCCTTTCTTTCCAAATGGATAGACACTTGACACTCAGGCCGTGCAGTCACGTGATAAAGTGATGATCTTCATGGACTGACTGCAGGGAGATCCTGGGTTCGAACCTCAGAAACTGTCAAAATCATTTTAAAGTATGGGTGTGTGGGGGTGGGTTTTTTGTTGTTGTTGTTGTTTCTTTTTTTTTGTTTGTTTTTGTTTGTTTGGTTTTGGGGTGGGTGGGGGGGTTGTTTGTTTGGGGGGTGCGGGGGGTGGGGGGAGATTTGTTTTTCTCCACTTTGACAAGCTTCCATCAAGAGTTGAGCTTTCCAGGTAACAGCTCAGAAGGTAAGTCATTCGGATGGGACGGTAAACCGAGGTCCCTTGAGCAGCAAAATGGTTGTCCCTGGAAAATTCTGAAGAAAAATCCACTCGATTACTATACACGTGTACGCGTTATTAAAAGCCTGACTGAATTACACAGGAAATGAGCGATGAGCACCTAAAGGCAGCCGCTAGTCGGCTCTACTCAGGTAGTCATCCTGTTGAACAAACGCCTCTGTAAAGTGCATAGTCTGGGCTCCGATCAAAGATAGGCGCTGTATAACTAATTATCAATCAGATGAAGAATGGAACTGCTGACAAAATCGAGCGTTAACCACCTCGCGAATATGTCTTGAGCTCGAGTTTCAAAGTTGCTCACAAATTTCCTGACAAGCATCGCAAGTGATTGTATTCCATTTATAGTATTGTATTGTATTGTATTACCTTTCTGCCTCGACATATTTCTCTGGTGTGAAATTCGGGTAGCTGTCCCCCAGACTGGAGAGTGAGTCGCCAACCCCCCACACCCATTTCCTGCGGACCTGGTTGAAGCCGGGGGTTATGTTATAAAAGAAAGGGCAGAGCATACCACCCTGTGGCATAGCTCGTTCCTGTGTAGCTGGCTGTAGTTGTAGTGAAACCATGTGGAATTGAACTCCGTCCTCACAGCAGCAAAGCCATCGTTCTCGTTGTGAAATCAGTTTACCTTTTCTCCGAGATTCTGTGGTCTCGCCATGCATTGCTGTCTCCAAACATTACCTCAGTTTCGAATCGTATTGTGCGGCATTGCATTTTGTGGTAGTGTGTTGCGTTGCATTGTGTTGTATTGTAATGTATTGCATTGTATTGTATTGTGCTGTGTCATGTCACAACAGATTTCTCTGTGTGAAATTCAGGCTGCTCTCCCCATGGTGAGCGCGTCACTACAGTGCAACGACACACTTTTTTTTTTTCTTTTTTTTCTTTTCTTTTTGTTGGTGTTGCAAGAAAGTGTGTATGTTTTCTTATCAAAGTGGATTTCTCGTTTGGGAATTTTGCCAGAGACAACCCTTTTATTGCCCTTTTATTATTTTCAGCATATGCTAAGTGCATTGGATACCCTTTTGTACACGGTTATTCGTTATCGTCTTATCCGAATAACTAACGTCCAAACCGCAATGTGTAGAGAAGAGAGAGAAATTACTGACGACTGTAGGATTCGTTCCCGTGCTCTCAGAATCTATCGCTTCCTAGGCGGTCGTGTTAGTTAGCACAAAGCCACCACCTCACAGATTTCCTCCACTTCCACGCCTTTGGTAGGTTTCCTGCCCAAGCCTTTTTGGAATCTGCATGTGCACGATTCATGTCGTTGAAGGCACGCACGTGATGGTGGTCTCCGCGAACTCCTCTGGGGACGGTCACTCGGCCTGCCTCCGTGACTGGGGAATCGTGTCCACTCAGCATGCAGGAGGGGTGGGGGTAGGGGTGAGGAAGGGATGGAGGAATGAAGAGGAAGGTTTTAGCTGGTGATGATCATTCTCAGCGTTCTGAATCAGAACAAGACCAGGACTTGCCCCACCCCCCAACTCCAACCCCCACCCGCCCCAGCAAAAAACCCCTCCTCCCTCCCCCATCGGAACGCCAGAGAAACAGCCATGACTTCAAGCCCCCACACCCCTATCCCCACCCCTCGCAGACTGCCGGGGTCTCCCCACATAGGAACGCCAGACACACCCCCAGCCCCACCCCCACCCTTCCTACACCCAGACAGACAACAACCCCACCTCTGACAACGGAACCTTGACCACACCCAGATCCCAGCTGGCCATGACTGAACAGGCTGACCTTACTGAGGGTGAAAGTCAGTAGGATCATTCACCTCCACCCCAGTGTTGGCGACAGGCGCCACACAACTGTCTCAGCACTAGCTCAGAGATGCCAACTGTTAAGCCCATCGCACACGGGGCGTCAATCAGCAAGTTTCACGCGACAAGCAGCAAGTTTCGCGCAGTGCTCAGTGTGGGAGGTTTTCAGGCAGCAAGAGTCGGTGGCCACGCAGCAAGATCGCCGTCGCCGCGCGTAGTGTTTCTTCGATAGAACTTGGCCTATTCCCCCGTGACAAAAGCGACAGACGTGCGTGGAGCAACCAATCACGAGACCCGCTTGTTTCACGTGAGACATCGTTTGGAATCTATTTCAGCAAGTTTCAGCACGTGACTTTCCAAATATGGTGCGTGATGCCTGGGGAGGTTTGTCACGCGTGTGCGAGCAACACACCTCACTACAGGTTTCAGGCGTCCACGCGACAAATGTAGCAAGGCATCAAAAACTGATGTGCGGCCGACGCTGAGGCCCCTTTGGCGATGGGGCTTGCGATTTCGCCGTATTTTGTTACGCTGGATCGCGGTTTGTGCTGACATTACGCCAACGTCAAAAAGTTCATTTTCGACTACATAGCATGGTCATGTGCTTTCCAATCGTAACGTTACTCAGACGCTGTAGACCTATCGATCACGAGGCCAGGGCAGTCATTTCTCACCTTGGTCTCACGTGATTATGGGCATGTTTACATTGAAACAGCATTGAGTGGACCAATCAGCTTAATCGCTTACCCGATCAAGAGAGAACGTGGTAAATCAAGTTGTGTCTCCTGTCAAACAGCGTCTGTGCCTGGCGGATTCAGTGAAAATGTACGTTTGCTGACGTGGCTTGGAGTCTGAGTGGTTCTACCAAATTTCCTGATTGTTCCTACAAACGCTTGACAGAGGTTGGCATTTCTGATTAGCTGTTGCAGGGTCTTGTCTTGTGAGTGGCCTGGTGGAGACTGGACAGTGATGGTCCCTTGTGGGCTGAAGTCGTTACAACTGTGGCAGATTAGGGGGTCGGGGTGAGGGTTGTTCATGTGTGACGGAGTCGGGATGAGAGGCTTGAGAGACACGTGATGTTGAGTTGGTAGGGGAAGATAAGATTATATTTATGTATATTTTTTTCTTTATTCATTGTGTGTGTGGGTGTACACGGCTAATTTGTTTGGTCGAGAGTGCTCAAAAAAACTTCATGGCTTTTCTTTGTGGTTTTTTTTTTCCTTCATGGACTTGTGTTTGGTGCGTATTTCTTCATCCCTGTCTCTGTCTCTCCCTCGCTCTCTCTCTCTTTCTGTATATATATATATATATATATATATATATATATATATAGAGAGAGAGAGAGAGAGAGAGAGGAGAGAGAGATATCTCTGTCTACCTATATATACATATGTAATATATATATATATATATATATATATATATATATATCAGGTCTCTATCTCCGTGTCTGTGCCTCTCACTCTTAGTCCTCTCTCTCTCTCTCTCTCCCTCTCTTTCTCTCTCTCCCTTTCTCTCTATCTCTCTTTCTGTCCCCCCTCTCTTTCTCCCTTAGGTACTTGAACCTGTGTATCGTTCTCTCTCTCTCTCTCTCTCTCTCTCTCTCTCTCTCTGAGAAACCTCTGTCTGTCTGTATCGCTGCCTTTCTTTTCCCAAATGGCATTTTCTCACGATCATTCTTTGGTGCTCAAATTGTCCACAGATTGTTTGGTTTGCTTCACCATTACCATCACCACCACCACCACCACCACCACCAAAACTACAGCAACAACAATGATAATGATGACGATAATCATCATCACCATCATCATGATAATAGTAAATGATAATAATAATGATAATAACACCCCCACACCCCCAAAAATAGAATATTCAGCTGCATGGGTCATCAAACTGGGCCTATCTTTAGAAACGCAAATGAAAAATATAATGAATTAAGATATAAACAGAAGTAATATTAATAACTCACACATCATAACTTAACATATGACATAACATAACACAGCCATCAACATGAACAAAAACAGGTGCAACGAACGAATGGATTATTGTGTAGGGTTCTGATGTGTGTAGAGAGACTGGGTCGAGCCATTCCATACGCTTGCACTCTTTCATGTCTTGGCAAAAACCATGTAATATTTATCCGTGTGAAATATTCTCTGAGAGGTGATTTTTGATGGTTGTGCTTTTGTGTGTCATGGCCTGGATGTTCGTCCTTCGTTTCTTTTTTTTTTTTTTTTTTTTGTTCTTTCTTTCTTTGAATAATTTTCTTTCATTTTCTTACTTTTTATCTTTTCTCCTTAGCTGGATAACTGAAGAAAGAAAAACTATCTATCTGTGTGTTTGCGTATGTGTGTGTCTCTGTGTGTGTGTGTGTGTGTCTGCGTGTGTGTCTGCGTGTGTGTGTGTTCTTCCGTCCGTTCCATCTTGTTTTTCTTTCCCAACTACTTTTCAGTTATGCCATTCATTTTATTTCACTTACTTTCTCTGTTTCACACAGTTATCAGTAAATTCTGCTCAGCCCCTGTTGTGCAAGTTCTCAGTCTGTCTGTCTGTCTGTCTGTCTCTCTCCTTCTCCCTCTATCTCTTTCTCTCCCCCCCTCTCTCTGTGATGTGTCTGTCTCCCTTTCTCTGTGTCTCGCCCCCTCCCCTCTCTCTCTCTCCTTCTCCCTCTGTCTCTTTCTCTCCCCCCCCTCTCTCTCTCTCCTTCTCCCTCTGTCTCTTTCTCTCCCCCCCCCTCTCTCTCTCTGATGTGTCTGTCTCCCTTTCTCTGTGTCTCGCCCCCTCCCCTCTCTCTGTCTCTCTCTCTCCTTCTCCCTCTATCTCTTTCTCTCCCCCCTCTCTGTGATGTGTCTGTCTCCCTTTCTCTGTGTCTTCCCCCCCTCACCCCTCCCTCCCTCCCGCCCTCTCTCTCTCTCTTCCCTCTATCTCTTTCTCCCCCCCCTCTCTTTGATGTGTCTGTCTCCCTTTGTGTCTCCCCCCTCCCCTCTCTCTGTCTCTCTTCCCTCTATCTCTTTCTCTCCCCCCCCCTCTCTCTCTGATGTGTCTGTCTCCCTTTCTCTGTGTCTTGCCCCCTCCCCTCTCTCTGTCTCTCTCTCTCACCTTCTCCCTCTATCTCTTTCTCCCCCCCCCTCTCTCTGATGTGTCTGTCTCCCTTTGTGTCTCCCCCCTCCCCTCTCTCTGTCTCTCTCTCACCTTCTCCCTCTATCTCTTTCTCCCCCCCCTCTCTCTCTCTGATGTGTCTGTCTCCCTTTGTGTCTCCCCCCTCCCCTCTCTCTGTCTCTCTCTCACCTTCTCCCTCTATCTCTTTCTCCCCCCCCCCTCTCTCTCTGATGTGTCTGTCTCCCTTTCTCTGTGTCTTCCCCCCCTCACCCCTCCCTCCCTCCCGCCCTCTCTCTCTCTCTCTTCCCTCTATCTCTTTCTCTCCCCCCCCCCTCTCTCTGATGTGTCTGTCTCCCTTTGTGTCTCCCCCCTCCCCTCTCTCTGTCTCTCTCACCTTCTCCCTCTATCTCTTTCTCCCCCCCTCTCTTTGATGTGTCTGTCTCCCTTTGTGTCTCCCCCCTCCCCTCTCTCTGTCTCTCTTCCCTCTATCTCTTTCTCCCCCCCCCTCTCTCTGTCTCTCTTCCCTCTATCTCTTTCTCCCCCCCCTCTCTCTCTCTCTGATGTGTCTGTCTCCCTTTGTGTCTCCCCCCTCCCCTCTCTCTGTCTCTCTCTCTCCTTCTCCCTCTATCTCTTTCTCCCCCCCCCCTCTCTCTGTCTCTCTTCCCTCTATCTCTTTCTCTCCCCCCCCCCTCTCTTTGATGTGTCTGTCTCCCTTTGTGTCTCCCCCCTCCCCTCTCTCTGTCTCTCTTCCCTCTATCTCTTTCTCCCCCCCCTCTCTCTGTCTCTCTTCCCTCTATCTCTTTCTCCCCCCCCCTCTCTCTCTCTCTGATGTGTCTGTCTCCCTTTGTGTCTCCCCCCTCCCCTCTCTCTGTCTCTCTTCCCTCTATCTCTTTCTCCCCCCCCCCCCCTCTCTGTCTCTCTTCCCTCTATCTCTTTCTCCCCCCCCCCCTCTCTCTCTGATGTGTCTGTCTCCCTTTGTGTCTCCCCCCCTCCCCTCTCTCTGTCTCTCTCTCTCCTTCTCCCTCTATCTCTTTCTCCCCCCCCCTCTCTCTGTCTCTCTTCCCTCTATCTCTTTCTCCCCCCCCCCTCTCTCTCTGATGTGTCTGTCTCCCTTTGTGTCTCCCCCCTCCCCTCTCTCTGTCTCTCTCTCTCCTTCTCCCTCTATCTCTTTCTCTCCCCCCCCCCCTCTCTCTCTGATGTGTCTGTCTCCCTTTCTCTGTGTCTCGCCCCCTCCCCTCTCTCTGTCTCTCTTCCCTCTATCTCTTTCTCCCCCCCCCCTCTCTGATGTGTCTCTGTCTCACTTTCTCTGTGTCTTCCCCCCTCACCCCTCCCTCCCTCCCGTCTCTCTCCCTCTCCCCCCTCTCACTGATGTGTCTCTCTATCTCTTTCTCCCCCCTCGCCCCCCCCCCCGGTCTCTCTCCCCCCTTTCTCTCTCTCTCTCTCTTCCCTCTATCTCTTTTTTCCCCCCTCTGATGTGTCTCTGTCTCACTTTCTCCTCCCTTGCGCCCCCCCTCCCCCCGTCTCTCTCCCCCCCTCTTTCTGATGCCTCTCTGTCTCCCTTTCTCTATGTCTCCCCCCTCCACCCCCCCCCCCCCTCTCTCACTCTCTCTCTCTCTCTCTCTCTCTCATTCGCCACTTAACATTTTGATCAGTTAATGATTGGAAAAAACAAAAAGTATGAAAATGGGAAGAGATGATTCGGAATACTGTCAGCGTATGTGTATCAAATAGAATGTAAGCAGTCACTGACAGATTTTTCAGGATTTATTTTGAACTTTGCCTGTGCGTGTGGGGTTCATTGGTTTCGTGAAATCACTGATGAACGCATGATTTTTTTTTTATTTTTTTTTTATTTTTTTTTTTTTTTTTTTTTAGAGATTTGATGAAATCGCTAAGAATTTAAGTAATTTCACGAAATCTCTTGATATCCCACAGCGGTTACGCGAAATAATTGAAACGTTCAGGAATTTCTTTTTTCTTTTTTTTTTTACTGGTTTCCCAATTTTGCTTTTAACATATCAAACCAAGGAAAAAAAAACAACACCTTCATCTCATGAATGTGGGACCATATCTGTCAATGTTCTGTTGGCATACAATGCCATGATTAATGTTATACAGCTGTGATACGTATGGTCGCCAAGGCAATTAATAAATGCATCAGTATTTGTAATTTCCGTGCAGTGCGATCGACTGAGTGATAAATCCTTCTTGATGGACCGTCCGTGCAACCAGCAATTCAAGCAGTATTCACTTTACTTATGACCCGTCTTTAGTTTTGTTGATAATCGTGTTGTAATGACAATAATTATTACGGTAATATGGCTTATTGTTGTTGAATATATCATGAGGGACAACATGTGTGTTGATCCATTCATGAAGTAACTGACTGAGTGAGTGAGTGAATGAGTAATTCGCTCCTTGATTGGCTCATTGATCAATGTAACGGGCAGTTGATTGGTTGGTTGACTGACTAACTTAACAGTTGACGTTGATTGATTGATTGATTTATTAGAATGCTCACCTTCTCCTGCCACTGTTTGCTCAGCTGAAAGAAAATAAGGCCCGGTTTTCTATTCTGTTTTTTCTTTGTTTTTCTCACAGAGAGAGAGAGAGAGAGAGAGAGAGAGAGAGAGAGCCAAAAGATACAATTTATCATTTCCCCTATACAGGATGACTGTTACTTACCGTGTGCCAGTTTTGGTTGGATTATACTTATCTGCCCTCCAGATGAGCCCTCGTGTCAAGCCTACCTTTACATTTTGCTTTTAGACAGGGTCGATTTTTTCCCCCATTTCCATATACGATGCTTTTTTTCCCCTAAAAGTTTCATATTTTGTTGCCTGGCTCACCACACTGCTGCAGA
This sequence comes from Babylonia areolata, assembly GCF_041734735.1. Lineage (NCBI taxonomy): Eukaryota > Metazoa > Mollusca > Gastropoda > Neogastropoda > Buccinidae > Babylonia > Babylonia areolata. The sequence continues at coordinate 27,030,796 of NC_134903.1, forward strand.
TGTATCTGTGATATTTTTAGGGTGTCGGCCTTTTATGACAAGTTTGGGGACGATTTTTTTAAATAAAAATCAGGATTGTGTTTAAATAAACGAATATATAATGGCTTTTTAGTTGAGGATATCTGCTTGTGTTTGTAATTTATCTGACGACTGCCTGATATTAAATTTCCTGTCTGTCAAACAAAAAATGTGTTGCGTGGGTTGTTGGTGTTTTTTGGTTTTTCCTGTCATTGTATGCGTTCAACTGGAACACTATGCTGGTGTGATTATTGATATGGATTATCTCCACACACGAATATGTGTGCGCGCGCACACAAATACACACGCACGTACGCACACACACACACACACAGAGGAATCTGTGCGTTCTCTCTGACATGATTTTTGTTTCGACCAGTGTCATAATGGACATGGCAAATTTGGCCGATTTGGTGGGGGGGGGGGGGGGGGGGGGCAATTATCACGCACACGCGCACGCACGCATAGTCAAAACACGTTTTCCCCGAAATGGCAGATGGAGACAGAGACAGGCACAATTTTTTTTTCTTTTTTCTTTTTTATGGGCGCTAGACTTTGCCATGGTCAGAGATGAGTACTGTACCCGCCAGTCTTTACAGACAGAATAACATTAACATCATTGTCCGTCCCTCAGACTCCAGCAAACCACATCGCATCTACATCACTTACATGATTCAATTGCATGCGTGCACTTTCTCGGGGGGGGGGGGGGGGGGGGGGGGGGGGATTAAAACACAAACTGCATTGATGACTTGGACGATGGAAGAAAAACACTGTTCGTGCCATCTATACAATGATGGAAGCGTTAGGGCAGCCATTAAACATGGATTTCTAACACTGTTCGTGCAATCACTGGATGACTGAAACAGGACAGCCATTAAACATGGATTTCTAACACTGTTCGTGCAATCACTGGATGATTGAAACAGGACAGCCAATAAACATGAGTAGTATAAGAGATGGGGGTTCTATATACAACTTTTTTGGGCGTATTAGCTTGTGTTAAGGCCCTCAAGCATAAAAAAAATTTAGCCAAAACCTGTGTATGTTGGAGTAATATGACCCTCAAGCATAAAAAAAATATATAGTTAAAACAAGTTATATGTGTATGGAGAGCCAAATCACAAGATAAAAAAAAAATATGATGGTTGGATATGTGTATGGGGGGAGTGAAACGGTCATGGGGGTTTTATATACAACCGACCCCAGCCCCAAACCGCGCAATACCGCCCTCAAGCATAAAAAAAAAAATCTAGTTATAACCAGTTATGTGTATGGAGAGCGAAACGGTCGCCCCGTTCCCCGTGTGTGCTGGCAAGCGACCGCACGGCGTATGTAGTGGGACGGGAGAGTGGTCCCGCGCACAGCCTGCCTCCGCGTATCTTCCCACCCGCGCGCGCGGCTTGTGATCACCCTATTAGAGAAAAGATTATATTGTATATATAGAAAAAATAATGCCTTTTCCGCGTAACATTTGTGAGTACCCCCAAGTTAAAACAAATAGAGTATGCGGTCGAGCTTGCATGGGGCTCTATTGTAAAGATCATATTAAATGTCATAGAAAAGGAATGTCACTTCCAGTACTTTGTATAAAATGCAACCTTTATGTACGTACGAAGTATGTTATTTGTTGTAAATGTAAGCATAAAAAAGAGAAGCCTCCTCCCATGGAGAAAAAGATTGATCCTATACCCGATTGTGGAGAACATTCAAGCGACTCTGAGGATGATGATGATGACGATGATGAAATTGACCCTTTTGAAACTTATTCAAGAGGGTATATTCCACCCTTTGGTGGAGTAATCATTGGATTCAGAGATTGATCAACTTGTAAAAAAAAATCCTATTAGAGAAAAAAATATAATAGTATATATAGAGAGAAAAATGGTGCAACGGTATTCTGAAAAATATTACCGTGATCTCGCTTCAAGAAAAGAGATTCCTAATCATGAATCTATGAATAAAACTGAGTTGATTAAAGCACTGGGGTTTGATGCTTTGGAGGGGGAGACCAATGCTACGCTTAAAGATATTGCACGAAAGCTCAAAATTCGTGGTTTTAGTAGAATGAAAAAAGATGAACTTATTAAAAATATACGTAAACTACAACATAAAGCTGAATCCACGGAGGAGTTTGGTAGTATTATTAAAAATTATAAACTTGCAGCTCTTCCAAATGAAATAGATCCGCTTTCGTTTATGATGAGTAAAGTGGACACTATTAACCAAAGAGCTATTCCACTGACCAAACAAAATATTGTTTTAACGGTGGAGTTTGGTCAAATTAAAAATGATGATACTACTGTAGCTGTATTTCGATCGGAATATCAAAGTATTATTGATGTTGTTGATGATCAAGATATTGAAAAACAAATAAAACAGATTTTGTTAAAAATAGAAAATTTTACAAATGAAGGTTCAGGATGGTTCATTAAAAGAATCTTTAGTTTATGGGTGAATAGAGTTTCTATTACATCTCCAGGATCCTTTATTGAATCACCACAGTGGTTAAAAAATAAAAGAGCTGTGATTAATATTAAAAATAAAGATGATCAATGTATAAGACATTGTTTACGTGCACACAAGTTTCCAGCAAAAGCGAATTCTAATTTAACTTATTCCTATCCTTCTGATGATGGGTTTAATTTTGAAAATATTGACTTTCCTACACCAATAAAACAAATTACAAGGATCGAGACTCAAAATAATATTGCTATTAATGTATACTATTTAAAAAATAAAACGATTGAACGCGCAAGAATATCAAAACAACCCACCAACATGGAGCGTATTAAACTTCTTATTATAGAAAATGAAAATGGTGGACAACATTATACTTATATTAAGAATTTTAACAGACTACTGAGTAATACAAACAAACACAAAGCAGCCATGTACTTTTGTGAGTATTGCTTGACAGGTACAACATCATCAGAACTTTTAGAAGAACATATTAAGCGATGCGCGCAGATCAACCACAAGAACTATTCTCGCGTTGAGATGCCATCGGAGAAGACAAAAATGATCAAATTTACCAATTTTCAAAAACAAATGCAAGTTAGTGATGTGATATATGCTGATTTTGAGGCGATTTGTAAAGAAATAAAAGACGATTCCCATTCGAATAAGACCATCAAAGAAAGCGAACACATCATCTCGTCATACGGGTTTGTGCATGTTAGGTCTGATGGAAGGGCATACAAACCGCAGCTATTTCGTGGTGAGAATGCGGTCAGTCATTTTCTCGAAAAACTTCAAAGAATATATTATCATACTGTCAAGGAATTGAAAAAACCAGTTCCAATAAAGATGACCAAAAAAGATAACGAATCGTTTGAAAACGAACGAGTTTGTTGGATATGTAGAGGGGAACTACCCGCAAATGATAAAGTAAGAGATCATGACCATATCACAGGGAACTATAGAGGTGCCGCGCATGCATCGTGTAATCTTAAATTGAGAATAAAACCCGACGAATTTGTGTTGCCGATATTATTTCACAACCTCAAAGGTTACGACTCTCACGCGATCATTTCGGAGCTCGCGAACAAAGGTGGTGGTAGAATTACGTGTATCGCGAATAATAAAGAGAAGTACATCACATTCAGTTGGGGAAGGTTGAAGTTTTTAGATAGTTTCGCATTCTTGAGTTCGAGTCTCGACCAGCTTGCGAAGAACCTTCCGGATGATAAGAAGTTTTTAACGCGCAAACATTTCACAGATGAGGAGGAGTTCAAGCTCGTTACGAGAAAAGGAGTCTTTCCGTACGAATATATTACCGATTGGAGTAAATACGAAGATACGAAACTACCAAAGAAAAGTCATTTCTTTAGTAAACTTAACAACACGGATATATCAGAAAGTGACCACGAGCATGCCAAGAATGTGTGGAAGAAGTTTAAATGTAAGAATCTAGGTGATTATAACGATCTGTACTTAGTCACTGATGTGTTGTTACTTGCCGATGTGTTCCAGAATTTTAGAAATACGTGTTTGCGAACTCATAATCTCGATCCTGTTCATTATTACACGCTTCCCGGAATGTCTTGGGATGCTTTACTCAAGAGTACGGGAATAGAACTCGAACTGTTGACGGATATCGAACAATATAACATGATAGAGGCGGGAATACGCGGTGGAATCAGTATGACTGTAAGAAGATATGCAGAGGCTAATAACAAGTATATGAAAGATTACAGACCTGAAAAAACGGATTCGTATATCATGTATCTCGACGCGAACAACTTGTATGGTTGGGCGATGTTACAAGCTTTACCCACGGGTGGATTTATCTGGGATAACGATGCCAATCTCGAAAAGATTCTAAATCACCCCGACGATGATGAGACGGGATATATTGTGGAGTGTGATATCGAGTACCCTGAGGAATTACACGACGAACATAACGATTATCCCCTAGCTCCTGAGAAAATAGAAATAAAACTCGAAAACCTCTCACCCTATCAACGACGCCTTCGTGAAAAACTCGAGATGCGCGGAAAGGAAACGAGAAAATTAGTTCCGAATCTATGGAATAAGGTTGGTTATGTCGTTCACTATAGAAATCTCAAGCTATACACGCAACTTGGCATGAAAGTAACTAAAATCACAAAAGTGTTAAAGTTTAATCAAAGTCCCTGGATGGCGCCCTATATAATGATGAACACCAAACTGAGACAAGCCGCTACTAACGATGCCGATAAAGATCTGTATAAATTAATGAACAACTCGGTATTTGGTAAAACTATGGAAAATATCAGAATGAGAATGAATATCAAATTATTCAAGTTAGATGAAGAGGACAAGGCACGCAAACTAATAAACAAACCGGCTTATGTCGATCATATGATCATCAACGAGAAACTTCTAGCGATTCACTACAAAAGAAAATAAGCTTGTGCTCAATAAACCTATCTATATCGGGATGGCCATTCTCGACCTATCAAAGTATCTCATGTATGATTTGTATTACAACCACTACAAGAAAAAATATGGATGCAGGTTGTTATATACTGATACCGATTCATTCATTCTCCACGTAGAATGCGAGGATTTTATCGCTGGTATGGATGATAATGTACATGACCGCAGTAATTTTCCAAAAGATCATCCATTGTACGATAAATCGATAGAGAAAGTGCCAGGATACATGAAAAGTGAGCTCGGATGTAAACCGATCCGACAATTCTGCGGCTTGCGCTCGAAGATGTATTCGGTTGTAGCGGATGATGGATCAGTTATCAAGAAAGCCAAGGGCATAAAAAAATGTGTGGTGAAGGAAGACATTGAACCCGATATGTATAAGGAGTGTATTGATCGATCTGTTCAATTTACTAATTGTATGAGAACGTTCAGATCGTATAAGCACAAGATGTACACGATCAAGCAAATGAAGACATCACTCTCACCGTACGATTCCAAACGCTATTGGCTAGATGATGGTATTACATCTTACGCCTACGGGCACTATGGTATTTCTGTATCGTGAGGAACAACCATAAGCTCTTCGTGTACAAACCCTCTGGATGGGCCATTTTGTAAATAATAAAGAATAGGATCGCCGGGCATCATACGCTTAATATTATAAACTTTAAGAGACCAAACGGGATCCGTTGCTCGTTTGCGAGCTCCACCCTCGAGCTCACCGGGCTCATACAAGTACCGAACTTGCGCATCAGGCGGTAACTCTCCTTTATCATCTTTAGTCGGTGCAGAGGATTCGGCTTCTACCGATTTGGCCTTTATTGCGACCGACGGTTTCTTACCTATAAGTCTCGTCACCTCATTATTCAATGCAGCCACAACAGCCGGTAATCTAGTGACCCATTCTGTTGATCGATTCGGCGATTTCATTTCAGCCACATATTGATGACTAAACAATCGTTCTGCCAGCGTACGATTAAATCTTTCTACAATAGCCTGGCTTCTGTGTGTCTTTCCACGCCTTACTTTTTTAAAAATTTTGTTCACAGCACCCATAAACTCTCGGCCAGGATCTACCTGAAGAAGTTTGGGCAACTTCAAAGGGCTACGGTCATAAATACGTAAAAAAGCGGCCGCCACTTCGACGCTGTCTTTCGTTGTTAGGGGTTCGGCTTCTTTATATCGACTTGCAACATCAACGACAGTCAGCGCATACTTATACGTCTTACGCCTGATTCTGTCATAGGGTAAAAATAAAAGGTCAGCCTGATGAACCTCATTTGGGATAGTAATATCAAATTTTGCTCTCGGAATATACTTTGGAGGGGGTAGATAAATTTGCCATATAGCTTGTTTTTGTAACCATTTTCTAGCCTCATCCTCAGACACCTTGGCTGCTTTCGCGAGTTTTTTAATCGCCGAATAACCCTTCCAATAACCGCTTGGGCTGTAATAGATCTTTTCCATTTTATTTAAGAAAGTAAATGTTTAATATTTTGAAATCGCAACGCCAAAAATGACCATGGTCATGATAATAAATACGTATTCTCGATCTTTTTGTCCCTCTGAGGGTGTATAAAAATCTGAAAGTTGGGGTTTATGAGAAAGAGGGGGTAGTGGCTCCCCCATCACTTTATAATATTCTTGCATAGCCATATCCACATCCTTAAATGTGTTCACAGCATGTTGTTGTTGTCTTAGTTTTTCATTGATATAATCTAAACGTTGAATCCTCTCTTTCTGCCATTCTGCGGTCGCTGCCTGAAGTTGTTCTTGCGCTTTGTTGTGTCGTTTCTGTTCTTCTAACGCGTCTGAAGACCCCAGTTTACTAAATAAAAAATTACTTCCGGTAAATGCTAAAGCGTTTACTACTGCCCCACCAACGAGTAACGCTACTGATGCCATACTATAATGATGATATTATTATTACTTCAAAATATCATGTGGGAGAATACCTTGTTTTTCCAACATATCCTTCGTAGCCATAGCGAGGGCTATATCCAAAGTGACCATCCCGATATCTTCGAGGTTGAAAGCCAGTCTAGGTGTCGGGGCTTTCGTAAATATTAATTTTGTCAATCTCGAGTAACCAGCGGCCAATGAGCTGACCACAACCGCGTGGTATACAGTGTTTGCAATTTCTTTACCGTTTATATTTGGCGTTGCCATTGTTGTTTATAAATAGTGTACAAATTAATGTTCAATACATGATAAATGGGTTGGGTTTTGTTACCACAGGTGGTGGTGGTGGTTTTTTCGACCGATTAAAATATATGTAAACACCACAACCTATTATCATCGCAGCAGCAATGTACACGGGATTGATAAAAACGTGATCTGGTCTCCTCGATGATGATGGTTCTTGTTGTTGTTCATCTTTCGCTTTTCGAAGTTTTTCGAGAAGTTCTTCATGTTTTGCTTTTCTAGCAGCAGCACCTTTTCGACCCGCTTCAACTTTCTTCTGATTCTTCGGTTTCGTTACTTCCTCCATTATATTTATTAAATTGACAATGTTTAACAGTAGTTACAGCTGTGGTGAGCGGAGCTAAGAACATGCCAAATCTGTGATATAGTTCGCAAGTAAAACTGTTAAGCGCATGTCCCAGGAATGGATCTTGCTCGAGATCACTATTTAATTTTGTTTGGTCATCAATTGGGAGATACATACAAACTGCTCTGGTATACAGTTGTATAATTGTATTACCGAGTGATTTTGTAATCATCGATCCTAAACTCGCTTCGTATCTCGTATAAAGCTTGTCTATATCCGGATCTTTCATCGCTTCGATTTTATCAACACTAAACTCTTTCCCTAAATATTCTTTTGCTCCACCGGCTGAGACCACCGCCATAAGCCTGTCGCGTTTGGGATCCTCGGATAGTAATTGGTCCATCTTCTTCTTATATTCTATATATCTCCTTTTAAGTTTAAAATAATAAAAAACTACAAATCCAACGACTAAAAGTGTTAAGAAATTGCTAACCAGTGTTAAGAAATTGCTAACCAGTGCTAAGGAACTGTTAAGCATTGTTAAACAGCTGTTGATTATTACTAGCAAATTTTATATGCAACTGGTTGATCAGTTTTTAATATCAACTTGGAGTGTTTGGTATTTGCCAATGATTTCCTAACCTCTTTACGTTCATTTTGTGTTGGAATGACATCGTTTTCTCTTAAACACTCATCAAACGAGTCCCTATCCTTACAGTGAAATAAAGCCACCCATTTTGTTTGTTCGCGAAGGTCAGTAAGAACCGAGTTGTATTTCTGAGTCAACACCCACACAGACTGTTTCGCGTGTCTTCCAGAAAATGCGAGTTTACTCAACATTTGCTTCTTTTGAGTAAGAGCCTTTAAGTCACTACAGTCATCGATGATGTACAACGTTGGCTCCCCGGCAAATATTTCAAAAAACAGCCCAAGCCATTCGTGAAGTTTATCACCGGGATTAACGGTGTATACCCCGCGGTCCTTTCTTACCCACACTCGGGATCGATAGGCTTTATTATATTCGAGAGTAGGGCATAGAATTACAATATTCTCGAACACACCACGATATGTCGTTTGTAATAAATCTAAAATAAATTCGGTCTTACCACACCCAGTTTGCCCGCAAATAATTGCGGAATGTGCTTCTTTAGTAAACAGCCTCGACAAATCTTCCATCTTCTATATTTAATTGTCCATCCATAATTACAAATACATACGCATTTAGCGGTTCTGCCGTTTCAGCTTTTTTCTGAATCTGAATCGTAATGCCTTCAGACGCATTTTCGATACGACGTCCACTCCCGTGAAGAGAATTATCATCTGTGGTGCGCATATCCAACCAAAGAGCATAATTATTCGTGAAATATTCACCGATTGTGACATCCGCTAGTTCTAAATCTTTTACCACTTTGTCTACTTCGGGGTCGCGTTTTTGCGTTCCGAAAAACTTTCTGATTTCATCCCATTGTTGATAGGAACGCATACCTTGACTAAACAGTTGATTGGGCACACCTTCGATCGTCACTTCAACCTTATCGATCTTAGGATTGTAATACTCATCAAACAACAGCAGTACACCCTTCATACTTTTTGCCGGCACGTTGAGATTAATATTCCAGAGTGTGTCAGATTTGTCCAGAGGAATTTTACGATGTCGTAGTATTCTATCAAATAAAATAGCGAGCCTACCTGAATAATAACCGGCTATCTGTCTCGCAAGTTCGGGTTGTGTGACTTTCTCAAACTCGAGACTAATCCCTTCTATCGTATAGGATGCATCCGGGTCTGTGCTGCGGATAACCTTGCTATAAGCGTTAAAGGTAAGTTCATACTCCAGGCGATCGCCGAGAGCACTCTGATAAAATGGTGCATGAGATTCTAGCAATTCGAAATCAAGCGGAATACAAAATCGATTACCATAAGCCTCCGCAATGGCGGCATCTCTAGCGATAGTGTCATCTCCATTATCCGCGTTAATACGCAATCGTGTCACATTACGGTGTGTAGTTAAGTCAATACCTTGATAAACGGCGTTTCTTCGTTCTTGTCGAGTTCGCCAAAGATCTCCATAAGTATAAAATACATCACTATCTTCAACGCTCATGATTTCATTACCGGAAATGCGAATGGTTGTTTTACGTACTATGGCTCTACCAATATTATCAACGAGTGTTCTGTTCACATCTGTGGTAGAAGTCAAAGAAATTTTGAATGCTAGCCGAACACTCCCCGGAACGATCACATCATCAACACCTAAATTAGGAAAGCGTACAAGAAGTTGTTGATTCTGATCGATAGTTGACGGATTGTTAGTAATCACGACAGTCTGCCGCACACCCTTTATCCCCCGCGGCTCCCGCAAACTTCTCATTGGATTAAGCTTTCTTCCACTCATTTTTTTTTGGTTTTATATAGATATAACTTTATATTATAAGTTTAATATGGCGGAAGGTGGTGAGATGGCGGAAGGGTTCGCAGAAGGTGGAATAATAGAATCTGGTTTCTTGCAAACAGAATTATTAAAGAGCGCGGTTGATGATTACTATGATGCATTTGGACAAGAGCCCGATGTTGGGCGAAATTATACCAATTTTGAACTTGATAGTAGAGGTACACTACGATTAAAAAATAATCCAGATTTTAATATCATTAACGTCCGCACGAAACAACCCCTAGCACTTTCAACACTAGCGGGAAAACCTGGTGGAGCAAATATTATTCGCGAGGAACTTGGTTTTGTAGACTGGAGGAGGAAAAACTTAAAACCCCAAACGGTCGCGGCTCTCCAAAAGGTTGAAGCCAAACTGGGTGAAGAAATTGAGATGGATGATTTCTCACCAAATACAATTGATGAAGTACTTAAAACTATAGATGATCCTCCCCTCACCGATGAACTGGGTGGTTATATTCGTGAACTCAAAGGTTTAGACAAAGCCATGCAAAGACAGCGCGGTAATCTTTCTGACAACCTCTCAAAACTCTCTCACCTGGATGAAGAAATATCAACTTTAAAAATAAGAATTCAGTCTGCGGAACTAGCTGATAAAGATGAAAGCGAAATCAAACCCTTGCGTTTACAATTAGACGATCTAAACATCGAGCGTGCTGCACGGCTAGAAGCGATATCAACACACAAAGAAGCGCTGCAATCTCAAATCAGCAGAATGCGTGAAACGATACACAGAATTCTTGAGGAGGACACAACACTAGCGGAACGTATTCGAACGCTTTTTAGAGAACAAGGCATTACTATCGTTTCCATTCTTACTGCCTTTGGTATGATTATCAGCACTATCGTTTTGGCCGTCACGGGTGGAGGGGGCACTCCACGGGCGCCGGGTAAAAAAGATGACAACTGGATAAGAAAAAGACTTAAAGATTTGGGAGAATTACTTAAAAAATTAGGTTTAAAGGCGATTGATGCCCTCCCAGGAGTCATTGGGGCTATTGTTTCGTGGTTATTAAGCACGTTGGGTAAAGCGGTTGGGTGGTTAGCCAACAACCTGTGGGCACTCGTGCTCGGTGCTGGCCTCCTCCTGTTTGATTATTTAAAGAAGAGAAAGTAAATACCACCTATCAATCCTAAAGTAAGAGCGACTTTATAGCCTTTGTGAGTTGTTGGCTCTTCTTCGTACGATACTTTCGCTGGTTTGAGTTTAAATTTGTTATCCGAAGAACCTGCACCATACAGAAAGGGTCTATTACCAGCACCGGTAGCTATTGCAAATCCTGGTCGAGATGTTTGTATTAATTTTTTATTTCTATAGGTAAGAGTGAACCACCCGCGAATGCCTAACAAAACTCTCGTTTCACCCGCTCCTGTCCTCGGTGTTGTCAAAGGCTTGTGTGATTTATAATCGAGCACCGTATTACTCGCATCAAGCATTGCCAAGTCTGCATCAGAAGGTGGCACAAGAGCCCAGTGACCTCTAGACCATTGAAGAGCTTTTCCTGATGGGGCAACAAAATAGTATGCAGGAACACTTTGGGGTGGTGGAACACTTTGGGTAGGTGAAACACTCTGGGTAGGTGGTACAATGTGTGGTAGTTCGTTTAATCCATCATTAACACCAATATTCTGTTCTTCTGTCGCAATGACAATTTTATTATTATAATTAATGTGTGTACCAACCCTCAATGCCATATCAGATGGGGCCATATAAAGGCCAACACCAAATGCAAAGTTTACTTCGGATCTCGCGTACTGGAGAACGTCCTGGTATTTTTTTATCGCCGTTTGTAGGTTTTCGGGGGCATTAATCGCATCTTCAACATTGGCTAAAAATTGTTTTTGCGCATCAAATCCAGTTCCTTTTGTTGTTATACTCGTGCGCGTTTGCGCTTGTGACCCTATTAGAGCCCACACATAAGTGCGAATGCTATCGTTGAGACGAACTATCCCCGCATGTGTAAAACCCAACCCCTTATCAGGAATAAATGTTGTCCAAGCCCGGGTGATGTCCACCGTATGTCTGATTTTATCGTGGGGGCTAAAGAACACAGGTCCCTCTCCTCTGTTTCTCATTGCCTGTCGTGCAGCCCCACCGGGGGTCTCAGCCTGAATAAATTCTCCCAAACCAAAGCCATGCTTTTCTATTTTCTGTCTCCAATCCCTCTGCCCAAATTCGGCACACAAACGCTGATAAACTGTTTTATCAAACGGATTATAATACATGTTAAATGCTTGGTCGGTGGGTAGCGGGATTTTTAACTCGTCCAATAACCTCCGAATCTGATAGTAAAAATGAAACCTATACACGGCTCGAATAAACGGATCAGAAGCTTGAAAATGTTCTTCCGTTACTCCACACCCGGCGGTCGCGCACCATACCACAAAATTGATTTGATTCTGCCACCACACTATCGGGTTGTTTCTCCACGCAAGCCAGGCTGCATTCATCTCCCCAGTCATAGTGGGGTTCGCATAAGACTGAAAAACATCGGGAAACTTGGCGGTAAAAGAATATTCGCTGTTCACGTAGATCATTTGCGTACAACTTATTCTTTTTTCTTTATACCCGGTTGTATAGGACGCGTCCTTATTGAAGCTGTAAATTTTCTTATTCATAGCTATGTATATAATAACAACCGATATTCAAAAAGACGAATTACCGCGGTGCATATCTAATCAAAGTGGAAGACTAGAAATCGCGCTGCGTGAAATAACTTATTATCCCAACTGGAAAAATATCAGTGATGAGCTCGGAAACAATTTCTTTACTACTACCGATCGTAAGATAATAATCCCAGATGGTTATTATAATGTGTGTGAATTGAATAAAGAAGTGTTCACCCCCCACGGTGCAGAGTTAGACTTGCACGCTCCGAGTGGCTATCTGAGAATAAAGAGCACCAAATCGATTGAACTTTCTGAGCGTCTTGCACATACTCTGGGGTTCCCCCAAAAACTCATCGCGCCGGGAATAATGGTGATAGGAAACAGGCATCCGCGGCTCGCGATACATAAAGCACTTTACATTCACCTCTCTCAAATTAATACCACCGATAATTTCTATAACGGATTGCCTTCTACGTTGTTACAATCAATCTCAGTAGAAAATGAAAGATGCGGGGGTGGTCGAACAACCACGTTGACATCACCCCAGTACAAAAGACTTTCTCACGGAGATTTACCACGTTTAACACTTTCTATAGTAGATGAAAATCATAATCCCGTTTCTATTGATTATTTAAATATTACATTACATATAAGATATGGTTGAACCCTGCACTACGCTCGGTTTGGTTGATCTCGGAGATACAGAGGGATTTGATGTGCCGGGAAAAGAAAATAAGTTGTACGCATTCCAGCTTTCTGAAGGAACGTACAAAAGAAAAGAAGTAAAAATTGGTGATATCGTGAGTGAGGATGATGTTGTCAATGATGAGCCCTATCAACTTGTTCGTTTAAACGGTACATGGCAGCTAAAACCCCTCGACAAGGGGATGGTAGATTTTAAAATTGAATCACCTTACATTACCAAAGAAGAAGAAAATAATTACAGAATAAAAAACAGTGGTTGGATGTTCGCTGATTTAAGAGCGTTGGATGTACATTTACTAAACTACCAGGGGAGGTGTTATGTGCTTAAGAAACGCTCGAAGGATAAATCTGAATTAGGAATAGATTTTCATGATCTAACTAGTTTGTGGGGCTTCCGTTTCCGTATTATTTTTGATGTAATTCTCGGTGAAGAGCCTGATGATTTTGTAAAAGTTTTTCAAGGGTTTTACATTAAATGGCCCAAAAATCTTGCAAATCAACCCCTGAGAATCACCATTGAAAAACAAGATGATGCTATGCCCTATGATGTTATACCGCAGGGTAGTCATATAGAATTCTCGCTTGAAGGTATTACCACAAAACAGGAAACAATGAGTTTGTGGATGCAGCTGCGTCTTCCTCAAAATATTTCCTTAAGAAGACTACGTTGCGCCAATTTGAATATTTAGAATATACTATAAATATTAGAAAATGGTTGATCCCGGAGGGCCAGGAACACATAATATCAAACCCTGCACTACGCTCGGTTTGGTTGATCTCGGAGATACAGACGGATTTGATGTGTCGGGAAAAGAAAATCAGTTGTACGCCTTCCAACTTTCTGAAGGAACGTACAAAAGAAAAGAAATAACGAGTAATGGTGGTGGTGTCAACAAATTCAGCGAACTTGCAGACGTGAACGTTGACGGTGTTGTTGTGAACAAACCACATCATCTTGTTCTTTCCGACGATGATACATGGGTACCTTATCCAGTGGATAACTGGGATTTAGATTTTGAAATAAAACAACCCTATGTTAGTATTGGAAGAAATCACGCTCTACAAAAAATACAAAATAGTGGTAAACTGTTGGCTTCCTATCATACGCGTAAAGATCTAATCGTCGTTAACAGCGACGACTTTGGATATGTTATTGGTATGAGAGGTAAAAAGACTGGCACACTGCGGTTAATTAAAGAGTTTGATTTTGAGCCGCCTATTCAGGGGTCAACTGTCGTTTTAGATATACTCCTTAGTGGGGTGCCAGATGATTTTGTAGAAGTTTTAAAAGGGTTGCAGATAAAATGGCCTGGAAATCTTAAAAATAAACTCTTGAGAATTACCATCAAAATTCCAGTGGTTGACCCATCTGATCAACCCGATCCCTCTATAGAATTCTCACTCGAAGGTGTCATCAAACGTCCATCATTAGATAAAATATCTCTCGACTTTATTCACATCGGACCTCTTCAGCTTAAAAGACTGCGCTACTCTCCTCATCCTGTTACCATCATTTAAAAAAATGATTACTATAGAATAATGGAGTTTCGCCTACGAGAGATATCGAATATAAAAAACAACCTCGAAAAAGACCGTGATGAAAGAACTTTATTTTATAAAAAATATAAACACGGTGTAAATATCGCTACAGCCGCGGATACAACGCTGACGACTCTTAGTATCGCCCTTGGGGCATCGGGTGTTGGATTACTGTTGAGTGTCGCCGCTGCTCCCGTAGCTATTGGAATAGAAGTGGGAGCTGGTCTCCTTGGTGTGGTTGGTTTAACTTGTAAATTTATTCATAAAAAATTAATGTCACAAGCTATGAAGCACAACGAGATTCGCGTGTTGGCCGAGTCAAAACTGAACACTATAAATGATCTTATTTCAAAAGCATTAGAAGATGATAAAATAAGCGATGAAGAATTTAGTCTCATTCTGGCTGAAGTTGAAAAATTCAATGCAATGAAAACAGACATAAAATCGAAACACAAAACTCAGTTGTTAAAGAAAAATCTATTTGATATTCAAGATGGTAAACCATCCAAAAAAAGCAAACTATGTGAACGGTTGATCCAACCTCCTCTCTTTAAGGACCATTTGGCTCTCCATACACATATTTAAGCCGGTTTTTATGCTTGAGGGCGGTATTGCGCGGTTTTGGGCTGGGGTCGGTTGTATATAGAACCCCCATGACCGTTTCGCTCCCCTCCATACACATATAACTTGTTTTAACTATATATTTTTTTTTATGCTTGAGGGTCATATTACTCCAACATACACAGGTTTTGGCTAAATTTTTTTTATGCTTGAGGGCCTTAACACAAGCTAATACGCCCAAAAAAGTTGTATATAGAACCCCCATCTCTTATACTACTACATGTATTTCTAACACTGTTCGTGCAATCACTGGATGATTGAAACAGGACAGCCAATAAACATGTATTTCTAACACTGTTCGTGCAATCACTGGATGATAGAAACATTAGGACAGCCAGTAAACATGTATTTCTAACACTGTTCGTGACATCGCTTGATGATTGAAACATTAGGACAGCCAGTAAACATGTATTTCTAACACTGTTCGTGACATCACTGGATGATTGAAACATTAGGTCAGGCAATAAACATGTATTTCTAACACAGTTTGTGACATCACCACGTCAGCCATCAGGTCTTTTAAGAACTCAAAAGCCCCCCGGACAGGACAACCTCAGCGCAGGACTATTCAACGTTGATCCAGTACTTACGGCCAGCATGCTTCAGCCATTCAGTGTAGCCACGTGGGAAGAGAAGAATATATCAGATGACTGGACAAAGGACACGTACCATTGCTAAGATTCCAAAGAAGGATACCCTGAGTGCTTAACTACAATAACTGGCTCGGAATCGCCTTTTGTCAATTCCAAGCAAAACCCTTCCAAAGATCATCATACATCGAATTTCCAGCGCAGCAGACAAGCAGCGAAAAACGAGCAGACAGGTTTCCGGAAAAGAAGCGAATGTCCTGACCAGACATTTACCCTGTGTAACATTGTTGAACAGTGTACAGAGTGGCAAAGACGGGTCCACGTCAAATCTGTAGATATTAAAAAGGCCTTTGACAGCATCGACAGGGAAAGCCTTGGACGTATACTCCATGCATATCAGATCCTACTGCAGATCGTCCTTTTCATCAAGAGCTTTTAAATCAATTTCACACGCAAAGTAGGAAAACACAGGAAAAAGCGAACACAGCTTGGAGGTGAAGACCGGAGTTAGACAAGGATGCATGATGCCAGCACTGCTCTTCAACGTGGCCATAGACTGGGTCACGGATACCAAGAAAAACTGAAGATTAACTCTCTCCATACGAACGGCGAAAGAGACGACGTTAACAGCGTTTCACCCCAGTTGCCATCATCAAAATATTGCAAGCGGAAGGCTCTTATACTGAAGAGGTGAATGTTGACAAAGAATACCACAATTCTGACGACGGAAGCTAAAGGTTGGGTCATTCAGACACCCACTGGACATCCGAGGGGTCTGTGTAGAGAAGAAGAGAGGACTGGCCGTACTGAGTGAGTTAACCAAAAGGTAGTAAGTAGATGGACTAATAATAATAACATTAATGGTATTTATATAGCGCTGAATCTTGTGCAGAGACAAATCAAAGCGCTTTCGCACCAGTCATTCACGACGCATGCATAACTCTAAAACTGGAGAAACTAAAGACAAGGGAGAGGAAGGGAAGGGAGGCTATTTTGGGAAGAGGTGGGTTTTAAGGCCAGACTTGAAAGAGCTGAGTGCCTCTCTCAACGCTGGAAGAACTGGACTTTACAGACGACCTGGCACTGGTCTCTCACTCATCAGCACATGCAAGAGAAGCCCGTCAACTCGTCTCAGCACATTTTGCAAAGCAGATCAGCCAGACTGAAGAAAACAGAGTTGATGACAATGACCATTCCAAACCCTTCACCAATGCAAGTAAACGAAACACATCTGCCCACAACTGAAGAGTTTGTGTCCCTGGGCAGTACTATCAGATACGATGAAGGAACAGGCAACGACACATAGACCCGTGTCAGCAAGGCGGCCAGAGTATAACCTTCAGAATGCTGAACGTGTGGAGACCTCCCCCCACCCATGCCGCCAACACCAAGTTGAGGATGTACCAGAACTGTGCACTTTCAGGCCTGTTCTGTGGGCTCATGAGGGTGACCGAGAGAGAGACCTTAAAACAAAGTTGTCAACCCTCCACACGAAAAACCGACTGAAGAATCCTGCACATCTTTCGGGCCAATATTATTGCTGTTCAACTACTGAACTGTGTGTGTTTGAGTGTGTCGGTCAGTGTGTGTCACGGTGTCACGCGGTGTGCCTGTCAGAGTGTGTGCGTGTGTGAGTGTGTGTGTGTGTGTGTGTGTGTGTGTGTGTGTGTGTGTGTATGTGTGTGTGTGTGAACTTAAACAATCAATAAATAAAATCGAAAACATGAACAATCCAAACAAATATGCATAACCCTACCCCCCTAAACCATATGCCTTAAATATATCAAACAAATTAATATTTTTTTCCCCTGTTTATATGTTGCAAATCACATCGAGTTACATGATATTGTTTATCAGTGCTTAATCATACTGATTCAATTCTTTAATTAAGTTCGCTTACTGTTATAATTAGTATTTCGTTCTAAGGATGTTATATTGTAATCTCATTTTTTACACAAAATTTCACTAATTATAAGTTATCTAACACTCTCTCTCTCTCTCTCTCTCTCTCTCACACACACACACACACACACACACACACACACACACACACACACACACACGGGAGTATCGACACGGGGGAGTATCGACACGCTCCCCCCCGCGTCAATACTCCCCCGTGTCGATACACCCCCGCGTCAATACTCCCCCGTGTGTGTGTGTGTGTGTGTGTGTGTGTGTGTGTGTGTGTGTGGTTGCTGTTGCTGCTGCAGTTGTATTCTTCTTCTTCTTCAGTTTAGCGTCTTTTAACCATAAGTGTTATTTGACAAACGTAGAGGAAAACTGAAGACAGCTACTGGTGAGGGAAAAGTAACTGTTCACGCAGTGTGTGTGTGTGTGTGTGTGTGTGTGTGTGTGTGTGTGTGTGTGTGTGTGTGCTTGTTTGTGTGTGTGAGATAACTTATATAAATAGTGAAATTTTGTGTAAAAAATGAGCCTGATTACAATGATAACATCCTTGGAACGAAATACTAATGATAACAGTAAGTGAACCTGACTGATCAACAATTAAAGAATTGAATCGGTATGATTAAGCACTGATAAGCAATATCATGTAACTTGATGTGATTTGCAACATATAAACAGGGGGAAAAGATATTGATTAATTTGTTTGATATATCTAAGGCATATTGATTTGTGGGGGTGGGGGTATACGTATTTGCATGGATTGTTCATGTTTTCGATTTTATTTATTGATTGTTTTCACACACACACACACACACACACACACACACACACACACACACACACACACACACACACACACTACTGGCACTGACAGACAGAGAGACGGAGAGAGAGACGGAGAGAGACGGAGAGAGAGAGAGAGCGTTTCGCCGCTGTAAGATTTAGCACGGATAATTCATGTCATATAATTTGTAATATATGTGAAATGAGGAAGAAAATTAATCAGTTGTGTGTGTCGATTTCTGCTTGTTGCATTCTTTTTATAATTTCGTTTTGTTTTCATTGATTGCTGAGTTTCACAAACGCGCGCGCGCGCGTATATACACTGTTGGACTTCGATATGTTATCACCAACCCGTAAAGTTTACCCCCACCCCCCACCTCCCAACGTTCGGCCAAGCCGCCGCACTATGCTTTGATCCCGCTGCCTGAAACAAGCTTCCAAACTTTTATGGGCCACTTTTATGGCCCTTTTATGGCCCCATCTTGGAGCGCCCCACCCCAGGTGCAGATGTTTAGGGGCCAACGAGGAGACGTCACACGTAAGACAAAAACATACAGTTTGAGAACACACACACACACATGCAGGTGAAGTGAGGTGAAGTGAGGTGAGGTGAGGTGAAGTGAGGTGAGGTGAAGTGAGGTGAGGTGAGGTGAAGTGAAGTGAAGTGAGGTGAGGTGAGGTGAGGTGAGGTGAGGTGAGGTGAAGTGAGGTGACGTGAAGTGAGGTGAGGTGAGGTGAGGTGAAGTGAGGTGAGGTGAAGTGGTGAGGTGAGGTGAGGTGAGGTGAGGTGAGGTGAGGTGAAGTGAGGTGAGGTGAGGTGAGGTGAAGTGAGGTGAAGTGAGGTGAGGTGAGGTGAAGTGAAGTGGTGGGGTGAAGTGAGGTGAGGTGAGGTGAAGTGAAGTGGTGGGGTGAAGTGAGGTGAGGTGAGGTGAGGTGAGGTGAAGTGAGGTGAGGTGAAGTGAGGTGAGGTGAAGTGAGGTGAAGTGAAGTGAGGTGAGGTGAAGTGAGGTGAGGTGAGGTGAAGTGGTGGGGTGAAGTGAGGTGAGGTGAGGTGAGGTGAGGTGAAGTGAGGTGAGGTGAGGTGAAGTGAGGTGAGGTGAAGTGAGGTGAGGTGAAGTGAAGTGGTGGGGTGAAGTGAGGTGAGGTGAGGTGAGGTGAGGTGAAGTGAGGTGAGGTGAGGTGAAGTGAGGTGAGGTGAGGTGAAGTGAGGTGAAGTGAGGTGAGGTGAAGTGAAGTGGTGGGGTGAAGTGAGGTGAGGTGAGGTGAAGTGAGGTGAGGTGAAGTGAGGTGAAGTGAGGTGAGGTGAGGTGAAGTGAGGTGAAGTGAGGTGAGGTGAGGTGAAGTGAGGTGAGGTGAAGTGAGGTGAAGTGAAGTGAGGTGAGGTGAAGTGAAGTGAGGTGAGGTGAAGTGAGGTGAGCTGAAGTGAGGTGAGGTGAGGTGAGGTCAGGTGAGGTGAGGTGAGGTGAGGTGAAGTGAGGTGAGGTGAGGTGAGGTGAGGTGAGGTGAGGTGAAGTGATGGGGTGAAGTGGGGTGAAGTGAGGTGAAGTGAGGTGAAGTGGTGGGGTGAAGTGAGGTGAGGTGGTGGGGTGAAGTGAGGTGAAGTGAGGTGAGGTGAGGTGAGGTGAGGTGAAGTGGTGGGGTGAAGTGGGGTGAAGTGAGGTGAGGTGAGGTGAAGTGCTGGGGTGAAGTGGGGTGAAGTGAGGTGAGGTGAAGTGAGGTGAAGTGAGGTGAGGTGAAGTGAGGTGAGGTGAGGTGAGGTGAGGTGAGGTGAGGTGAGGTGAAGTGGGGTGAAGTGAGGTGAAGTGAGGTGAGGTGAAGTGAAGTGAAGTGAGTTGAGGTGAGGTGAGGTGAGGTGAGGTGAGGTGAGGTGAAGTGAGGTGAGATGAAGTGAGGTGAGGTGAGGTGAGGTGAGGTGAGGTGAGGTGACGTGAAGTGAGGTGAGGTGAGGTGAAGTGAGGTGAGGTGAAGTGAAGTGGTGAGGTGAAGTGAGGTGAGGTGAGGTGAGGTGAAGTGAAGTGGTGGGGTGAAGTGAGGTGAGGTGAGGTGAAGTGAGGTGAGGTGAAGTGAAGTGGTGAGGTGAAGTGAGGTGAGGTGAGGTGAGGTGAAGTGAAGTGGTGAGGTGAGGTGAGGTGAAGTGAAGTGGGGTGAGGTGAAGTGAGGTGAGGTGAGGTGAGGTGAGGTGAGGTGAAGTGAGGTGAGGTGAGGTGAAGTGAGGTGAGGTGAAGTGAGGTGAAGTGAAGTGAGGTGAGGTGAGGTGAAGTGGTGGGGTGAAGTGAGGTGAGGTGAGGTGAGGTGAGGTGAAGTGAGGTGAGGTGAGGTGAGATGAAGTGAGGTGAGGTGAGGTGAAGTGGGGTGAAGTGAGGTGAAGTGAGGTGCGGTTAAGTGAGGTGATGTGAAGTGAGGTGAAGTGAAGTGAAGTGAGGTGAGGTGAAGTGAGGTGAGGTGAAGTGAAGTGAGGTGAGGTGAGGTGAGGTGAGGTGAGGTGAGGTGAGGTGAAGTGAAGTGAGGTGAGGTGAGGTGAGGTGAGGTGAGGTGAGGTGAGGTGAGGTGAGGTGAAGTGAGGTGAGCTGAGGTGAAGTGAGGTGAGGTGAGGTGAAGTGAGGTGAGGTGAAGTGAAGTGGTGAGGTGAAGTGAGGTGAGGTGAGGTGAGGTGAGGTGAAGTGAAGTGGTGGGGTGAAGTGAGGTGAGGTGAGGTGAAGTGAGGTGAGGTGAAGTGAAGTGGTGAGGTGAGGTGAGGTGAAGTGAGGTGAGGTGAGGTGAGGTGAAGTGAAGTGGGGTGAGGTGAGGTGAGGTGAGGTGAGGTGAGGTGAAGTGAGGTGAGGTGAGGTGAAGTGAGGTGAGGTGAAGTGAGGTGAAGTGAAGTGAGGTGAGGTGAAGTGAGGTGAGGTGAGGTGAAGTGGTGGGGTGAAGTGAGGTGAGGTGAGGTGAGGTGAGGTGAGGTGAAGTGAGGTGAGGTGAGGTGAGGTGAGGTGAAGTGAGGTGAGGTGAGGTGAAGTGGGGTGAAGTGAGGTGAAGTGAGGTGCGGTGAAGTGAGGTGAGGTGAAGTGAGGTGAAGTGAAGTGAGGTGAGGTGAAGTGAGGTGAGGTGAGGTGAGGTGAGGTGAGGTGAGGTGAAGTGAGGTGAGGTGAAGTGAAGTGGTGGGGTGAAGTGAAGTGAGGTGAGGTGAGGTGAGGTGAGGTGAGGTGAAGTGAAGTGGTGGGGTGAAGTGAAGTGAGGTGAGGTGAGGTGAGGTGAGGTGAGGTGAAGTGAAGTGAGGTGAGGTGAGGTGAGGTGAGGTGAGGTGAGGTGAAGTGAGGTGAGCTGAGGTGAAGTGAGGTGAGATGAAGTGAAGTGGTGGGGTGAAGTGAAGTGAGGTGAGGTGAGGTGAGGTGAGGTGAAGTGAAGTGGTGGGGTGAAGTGAGGTGAGGTGAGGTGAGGTGAGGTGAAGTGAGGTGAAGTGAGGTGAAGTGAGGTGAGGTGAAGTGAGGTGAGGTGAAGTGAAGTGGTGGGGTGAAGTGAGGTGAGATGAAGTGAGGTGAGGTGAGGTGAAGTGAGGTGAGGTGAGGTGAAGTGAGGTGAAGTGAGGTGAGGTGAGGTGAGGTGAGGTGAAGTGAGGTGAGGTGAAGTGAGGTGAGGTGAAGTGAGGTGAAGTGAGGTGAGGTGAGGTGAGGTGAAGTGAGGTGAAGTGAGGTGAGGTGAGGTGAAGTGAAGTGAGGTGAGGTGAGGTTAAGTGGTGGGGTGAAGTGGGGTGAAGTGAGGTGAAGTGAGGTGAAGTGGTGGGGTGAAGTGAGGTGAGGTGAAGTGGGGTGAAGTGAGGTGAAGTGAGGTGAAGTGAGGTGAGGTGAGGTGAAGTGGTGGGGTGAAGTGGGGTGAGGTGAGGTGAGGTGAAGTGAGGTGGGGTGAAGTGAGGTGAGGTGAGGTGAGGTGAGGTGAGGTGAGGTGAGGTGAGGTGAGGTGAAGTGAGGTGAGGTGAGGTGAAGTGAGGTGAGGTGAGGTGAAGTGAGGTGAAGTGAGGTGAGGTGAGGTGAAGTGAGGTGAAGTGGTGGGGTGAAGTGAGGTGAGGTGAAGTGAGGTGAAGTGAGGTGAGGTGAAGTGAGGTGAGGTGAGGTGAGGTGAGGTGAGGTGAGGTGAAGTGGGGTGAAGTGAGGTGAAGTGAGGTGAGGTGAGGTGAAGTGGGGTGAAGTGAGGTGAAGTGAGGTGAAGTGGTGGGGTGAAGTGAGGTGAGGTGAAGTGAGGTGAGGTGAGGTGAGGTGAGGTGAGGTGACGTGAAGTGAGGTGAAGTGAGGTGAGGTGAGGTGAAGTGAAGTGGTGAGGTGAAGTGAGGTGAGGTGAGGTGAGGTGAAGTGAAGTGGTGAGGTGAGGTGAGGTGAAGTGAGGTGAGGTGAGGTGAAGTAGGGTGAAGTGAGGTGAAGTGAGGTGAGGTGAAGTGAAGTGAGGTGAAGTGAGGTGAAGTGAAGTGAGGTGAGGTGAGGTGAGGTGAAGTGAGGTGAGGTGAGGTGAGGTGAAGTGATGGGGTGAAGTGGTGGGGTGAAGTGAGGTGAAGTGAGGTGAAGTGAGGTGAAGTGGTGGGGTGAAGTGAGGTGAGGTGAAGTGGGGTGAAGTGAGGTGAAGTGAGGTGAGGTGAAGTGAGGTGAGGTGAAGTGGTGGGGTGAAGTGAGGTGAGGTGAAGTGAGGTGAGGTGAAGTGAGGTGAGGTGAGGTGAGGTGAGGTGAGGTGTGGTGAAGTGAGGTGAGGTGAGGTGAGGTGAGGTGAGGTGAGGTGAGGTGAAGTGAGGTGAAGTGAAGTGAGGTGAAGTGAGGTGAAGTGAAGTGAGGTGAGGTGAGGTGAGGTGAAGTGAGGTGAGGTGAAGTGAAGTGGTGAGGTGAAGTGAGGTGAGGTGAGGTGAGGTGAAGTGAAGTGGTGGGGTGAAGTGAGGTGAGGTGAGGTGAGGTGAGGTGAGGTGAAGTGAGGTGAAGTGAGGTGAGGTGAGGTGAGGTGAAGTGAGGTGAAGTGAGGTGAGGTGAAGTGAGGTGAGGTGAAGTGAAGTGGTGGGGTGAAGTGAGGTGAGATGAAGTGAGGTGAGGTGAGGTGAGGTGAAGTGAGGTGAAGTGAGGTGAGGTGAGGTGAAGTGAGGTGAGGTGAAGTGAGGTGAGGTGAAGTGAAGTGGTGGGGTGAAGTGAGGTGAGATGAAGTGAGGTGAGGTGAGGTGAAGTGAGGTGAGGTGAGGTGAAGTGAGGTGAAGTGAGGTGAGGTGAGGTGAAGTGGTGGGGTGAAGTGGGGTGAAGTGAGGTGAGGTGAGGTGAGGTGAGGTGAGGTGAAGTGAGGTGAGGTGAAGTGAGGTGAGGTGAGGTGAGGTGAGGTGAGGTGAGGTGAAGTGAGGTGAAGTGAGGTGAGGTGAGGTGAAGTGAAGTGAGGTGAGGTGAAGTGAGGTGAGGTGAGGTTAAGTGGTGGGGTGAGGTTAAGTGGTGGGGTGAAGTGGGGTGAAGTGAGGTGAAGTGAGGTGAAGTGGTGGGGTGAAGTGAGGTGAGGTGAAGTGGGGTGAAGTGAGGTGAGGTGAAGTGAGGTGAGGTGAGGTGAGGTGAGGTGAGGTGAAGTGGGGTGAAGTGAGGTGAAGTGAGGTGAGGTGAGGTGAAGTGGGGTGAAGTGAGGTGAAGTGAGGTGAAGTGGTGGGGTGAGGTGAGGTGAAGTGAAGTGGTGGGGTGAAGTGAGGTGAGGTGAAGTGAGGTGAGGTGAGGTGACGTGAAGTGAGGTGAAGTGAGGTGAGGTGAGGTGAGGTGAAGTGAAGTGGTGAGGTGAAGTGAGGTGAGGTGAGGTGAGGTGAAGTGAAGTGGTGAGGTGAGGTGAGGTGAAGTGAGGTGAAGTGAGGTGAAGTGAGGTGAGGTGAAGTGAAGTGAGGTGAAGTGAGGTGAAGTGAAGTGAGGTGAGGTGAGGTGAGGTGAAGTGAGGTGAGGTGAGGTGAGGTGAAGTGGTGGGGTGAAGTGGGGTGAAGTGAGGTGAAGTGGTGGGGTGAAGTGAGGTGAGGTGAAGTGAGGTGAGGTGAAGTGAGGTGAGGTGAAGTGAGGTGAGGTGAGGTGAGGTGAGGTGAGGTGAGGTGAGGTGAAGTGAGGTGAGGTGAGGTGAAGTGGTGGGGTGAAGTGGGGTGAAGTGAGGTGAGGTGAGGTGAGGTGAGGTGAGGTGAAGTGAGGTGAGGTGAAGTGAGGTGAAGTGAGGTGAGGTGAGGTGAAGTGAGGTGAAGTGAGGTGAGGTGAGGTGAGGTGAGGTGAAGTGAGGTGAGGTGAGGTGAGGTGAAGTGGTGGGGTGAAGTGAGGTGAGGTGAGGTGAGGTGTGGTGAGGTGAAGTGAGGTGAGGTGAGGTGAGGTGAGGTGAGGTGAGGTGAAGTGAGGTGAGGTGAGGTGATGTGAGGTGAGGTGAGGTGAGGTGAGGTGGTGGGGTGAAGTGAGGTGAGGTGAAGTGAGGTGAGGTGAGGTGAAGTGAGGTGAGGTGAAGTGAGGTGAGGTGAGGTGAGGTGTGGTGAGGTGAAGTGAGGTGAGGTGAGGTGAGGTGAGGTGAGGTGAGGTGAGGTGAAGTGAGGTGAGGTGAGGTGAGGTGAGGTGAGGTGAGGTGAGGTGAGGTGGTGAGGTGAAGTGAGGTGAGGTGAGGTGAGGTGGTTGGGTGAAGTGGGGTGAAGTGAGGTGAAGTGAGGTGAAGTGGTGGGGTGAAGTGAGGTGAGGTGAAGAGGGGTGTGAGGTGAAGTGAGGTGAGGTGAGGTGAAGTGAGGTGAGGTGAGGTGAGGTGAGGTGAGGTGAAGTGAAGTGGTGGGGTGAAGTGAGGTGAAGTGGTGGGGTGAAGTGAGGTGAGGTGAGGTGAAGTGGGGTGAGGTGAGGTGAGGTGAGGTGAGGTGAGGTGAGGTGAGGTGAGGTGAAGTGAGGTGAAGTGAAGTGGTGGGGTGAGGTGAGGTGAGGTGAGGTGAGGTGAGGTGAAGTGAGGTGAGGTGAGGTGAAGTGAGGTGAGGTGAAGTGAGGTGAAGTGAGGTGAAGTGAAGTGAGGTGAAGTGAGGTGAGGTGAAGTGAGGTGGTGGGGTGTAGTGAGGTGAAGTGGTGGGGTGAAGTGAGGTGAGGTGAAGTGGGGTGAAGTGAGGTGAGGTGAGGTGAGGTGAGGTGAGGTGAGGTGAGGTGAAGTGAAGTGGTGGGGTGAGGTGAGGTGAGGTGAGGTGAGGTGAGGTGAGGTGAAGTGAGGTGAGGTGAAGTGAGGTGAAGTGAGGTGAAGTGAAGTGAGGTGAAGTGAGGTGAGGTGAAGTGAGGTGAGGTGAGGTGAGGTGAGGTGAGGTGAGGTGAAGTGAGGTGAAGTGAAGTGGTGGGGTGAGGTGAGGTGAGGTGAGGTGAGGTGAGGTGAAGTGAAGTGAGGTGAAGTGAGGTGAGGTGAAGTGAGGTGAGGTGAGGTGAGGTGAGGTGAAGTGAGGTGAGGTGAGGTGAGGTGAGGTGAGGTGAGGTGAGGTGAGGTGAGGTGAGGTGAAGTGAGGTGAGGTGAAGTGAAGTGGTGGGGTGAGGTGAGGTGAGGTGAGGTGAGGTGAGGTGAAGTGAGGTGAGGTGAGGTGAAGTGAGGTGAGGTGAAGTGAGGTGAAGTGAGGTGAAGTGAAGTGAGGTGAAGTGAGGTGAGGTGAAGTGAGGTGGTGGGGTGAAGTGAGGTGAAGTGGTGGGGTGAAGTGAGGTGAGGTGAAGTGGGGTGAAGTGGGGTGAAGTGAGGTGAGGTGAGGTGAGGTGAGGTGAGGTGAGGTGAGGTGAGGTGAAGTGAAGTGGTGGGGTGAGGTGAGGTGAGGTGAGGTGAGGTGAGGTGAAGTGAGGTGAGGTGAGGTGAAGTGAGGTGAGGTGAAGTGAGGTGAAGTGAGGTGAAGTGAAGTGAGGTGAAGTGAGGTGAGGTGAAGTGAGGTGAGGTGAAGTGAGGTGAGGTGAGGTGAGGTGAGGTGAGGTGAAGTGAGGTGAGGTGAGGTGAGGTGAGGTGAAGTGGTGGGGTGAAGTGGGGTGAAGTGAGGTGAGGTGAAGTGAGGTGAAGTGAAGTGAGGTGAAGTGAGGTGAGGTGGTGAGGTGAGGTGAGGTGAGGTGAAGTGAGGTGAGGTGAGGTGAGGTGAGGTGAAGTGGGGTGAAGTGAGGTGAAGTGAGGTGAGGTGAGGTGAGGTGAGGTGAGGTGAGGTGAGGTGAGGTGAGGTGAAGTGAGGTGAGGTGAGGTGAGGTGAGGTGAGGTGAAGTGAGGTGAGGTGAAGTGAGGTGAGGTGAGGTGAGGTGAAGTGAGGTGAGGTGAAGTGAGGTGAGGTGAGGTGAGGTGAAGTGAGGTGAGGTGAGGTGAGGTGAGGTGAAGTGAGGTGAGGTGAGGTGAAGTGAGGTGAGGTGAGGTGAGGTGAAGTGAGGTGAGGTGAGGTGAGGTGAGGTGAGGTGAAGTGAGGTGAGGTGAGGTGAGGTGAGGTGAAGTGAAGTGGTGGGGTGAAGTGAGGTGAGGTGAAGTGAGGTGAGGTGAGGTGAAGTGAGGTGAGGTGAGGTGAGGTGAGGTGAAGTGAGGTGAGGTGAGGTGAAGTGAGGTGAGGTGAGGTGAGGTGAGGTGAAGTGAGGTGAGGTGAGGTGAGGTGAGGTGAAGTGAGGTGAGGTGAGGTGAGGTGAGGTGAAGTGAGGTGAGGTGAAGTGAGGTGAGGTGAAGTGAGGTGAGGTGAGGTGAAGTGAGGTGAGGTGAGGTGAGGTGAGGTGAGGTGAGGTGAAGTGAGGTGAGGTGAGGTGAGGTGAGGTGAAGTGAGGTGAGGTGAGGTGAAGTGAGGTGAAGTGAGGTGAGGTGAGGTGAGGTGAGGTGAGGTGAAGTGAGGTGAGGTGAGGTGAGGTGAGGTGAAGTGAGGTGAGGTGAGGTGAGGACAATTCAGCAGTTGATACCTTCCTTGCATATGATACTGTCGCCGGCGACAATGTCATGTGCAGAAGTACGACAATATAATTATGCAGTGGGGGTCTGCGAATATTGTCGCTGGTGATAATGCCGCAATATCCCTCTTTGCCTGTACCTCTGCATGTCTGATCTGTCTGTCTGTATCTATGTGCGTGGCTCTGTCTGTGTTCCTGTTTTCTTGTTTAAAGCTAGCATATGTATCCTTCAGTACACTAGTGCACACACACACACACACACACACACACACACACATATATATATATATATATATATAAACTACTTGTATGAAGTACCTTTGGTTTCGGCTTATGAATATCATAATTACGTTGTTTTGGTCTTTTTTATTTACACATGCAGGTATACATGCGTGTGCGTGCGTGCGCGTGTGTGTGTGGATGTGTGTATACATGTGTGTGTACGCGCGCGCGCGTAAATGTCCAAGATTGACGACGCAAAAGTTTAAAAAGTGATCAGAAAAAACAACAACAAAAAACACATAACTTATTCTAAATTGAAATGCGTTGTGCATTGCAAGAAATACGTATTTACATTAAACATGCTCGCGTGCGCGTACTCGCGTGTGTGCGTGCACGCAGTGTGTGTGTGTGTGTGGGGGGGGGGGGTATGTCTGTACGTGTCTGTCTGTGTCTGCGTGAATGTCATGTTTTGTGTGCGTGTTTGTGTTCAACTATATACTTATAAGCAAATGTATGTAGCAGGGATGCACTGGCAATTTCTCGAGCTAATGCTTTCTTCACAATTCTCTGTCAGTTTCAGAATTCCTCACAAACAACCTGAACGACTGAAACAATGACGATGTGAAGATGCGGGGAGAGAGAGAGAGAGAGACAGAGAGAGAGAGAGAGAGAGAGAGAGAGAGAGAGAGAGAGACAGAGACAGAGAGACAGAGACAGACAGACAGACAGACAGACAGCCACGCTCTATTGAAGAACGGACTAGAAACCCCCACCCGACCCAGCACTAACACCCAGACAACACAGACACAGACTAAAATAATTCAAAGTTCACATGCATTTTAACTGATCACACGCGAACTTGATAAATAAAACAATAACCACAATCCCAGCCGCAACCACTGATACACTTAAATGACGACAGAATGGAAAAATGACACACACAACCCCCTCACCCCCCCAAAAAAAAATACAAAAAAAACAGAGCTTGAAGACACGGCCGTTCAGCGGCAGTCTGGAGAATGCTATCAGTGAACTCAGGAAGTTTGATGAATAAATAAAATGAAGTACTGCACAACACAAAGAGGAAAACGATGAATTGGACAGAGAACACTTGTATGAATAATAATAATAATAATAATAATAATAATAATGGATACTTATATAGCACACTATCCAGAAATCTGCTCTAGGTGCTTTACAAAAACGCTTTGATAACATAAAACATTATATCTATGTTACATACACACACCAAAATGTGACCACACACACACACACACACACACACACACACGCACGCACGCACGCACGCGCACACACACACGCACGCACGCACGCACACACACACACTGCATACATACATTTTAACATACATGTGTGAATCAGGAAAGTTTCCAGACGTTAGACAGTCACGAAAGTCAAGAGGATGTCAAGGCATTCGAGAAATAGCTTTGGACTGAAGCGATCAAGTTCACATGTTTTAAGTGGAGAAGAGAGTTTTGTTTGACGTTCAGCGCGCGAATACAGAACAGAGGGAGGGACGTTGCGCTCACCTTGATAACAGCTGCCCACCTATCCCTCACCACTGAACGTTGCGTTTTGCACGTGCACAGATGTGTTGTAGGGAGAAATGAATGGCGGGCCGGCGCAATTCAAAACTGATAGGAATGTAGAAATGGAAATCCAAAACACAGCGATTCTGATGTAGATTGGGGCACACATATGCATCCATTGCACGAAAGGAATCATTATCCAACACTCTGCGGAATTTCAATACACAACACCAACCACAACCAACACAACAACACAAAAACACCGAGAGCGAGAATCACTCAGCCTGCGACCTTGATCCCAGTGAAGTTGTCGTCTGCTCCACGGCACTTACTCAGTTCAGTCACTCAAAGAGGCGTCACTGCATTCAGACAATTCTAAACACGCTACACCACATCTGCTATGCAGATGCCTG
This sequence comes from Babylonia areolata, assembly GCF_041734735.1. NCBI lineage: Eukaryota > Metazoa > Mollusca > Gastropoda > Neogastropoda > Buccinidae > Babylonia > Babylonia areolata. Next base: position 27,060,452 of record NC_134903.1, read on the forward strand.
ACCAGCAGCGTTCCCAAACGCGCTTGAAGTGAGGCCTTGAGGGGGAAATGCATAAATAGATACATGGATACATCATTGAATTAAAGAATGAAGGAATGAACAGATAAACGGTTAACGGATAACATATATTTTCAAAAGTAAGCAGACAGATAATGAAATGAGATAAAATGCTGGAAAAGAAACATAACATAGGTAAATAAGTAAATAAAAAGACAATAATGATAATAGATAAATAAGCAAATAAACGTAAATAAACATACAGACACGCACGCATGCAAACACACACACACACACGCACGCACGCACGCACGCACGCACGCACAACCACCCTCCCCCCAAATATGCAGTTTCACAAATATGAAAGCACAAACAAAAGTGCACAGGCCCAACACTATGCATTAAAGCACACGAGCCCCGACACACACACACACACACACACACACACACACACCACTACCCTCCCCCCCCCCCTCCGATCCCCCCCAACACACACACACACCACAAACGCACGCACGCACGCACACACACACACAAAGAAAGAACACGCACACACACACACTTTGATAATTAAAATGACTGCTCTATAACAGTAAATGCAGTTTGCATATAATTAGGCTTCATTCTTTATTTTTTGTGCCCATCCCGGAGGTGCAATATTCTTTAAAACAAGATGACTGGAAAGAACTGAATTTTTCCTATTTTTATGCCAAATTTGGTGTCAACTGACAAAGTAGGTGCAGAGAAAATGTCAATGTTAAAGTTTACCACACACACACACACACACACACACAGACAACCGAACACCGGGTTAAAACATAGACTCACTTTGTTTACACAAGTGAGTCAAAAAGAAGCCTAATTATATGCAAACTGCATTTACTGTTTATATTTTTTGTATTCTCTAAACTTGGCACTTTGATCTGATATTCGACACAACAACAAGAGCAGTCATTATTATCATTTTTTTTTGTTCAAACAGGAACTTCTTTTGCTAAGCATGGAAGTTTTATTTATTTTGCAAACGTTTTGGTGCAGATAGTAAAAAAGGGAAATTACTCTGTAATTAATGCTAGGGGAGTTAATTTGCTTTAAACTGATCTTTCTCATCTTAAACATTACATTTTTGAAATTATACTCAATACATAAAAAGCTTGGAGTTTTTTTTTTTAAAGTGTATCACAAGTGAGTCTTGAAGGCCTTGCCTCTCTTGTTGAATATGTGTCGCGCGAAGGTGTAAGTGAACACATGTGTCAGGAGAGCTCTGTGCACGTGCAGCTGTCAGATGCTCTGTCTCTCTGTCTGTCTCTCTGTCTCTCTGTCTCTGTCTCTCTATCTCTCTCTGTCTTTCTCTCTCTCTCTCTGAAGTGCATTTTGTTTTGATGTGTCCTGTGTTACATGGATTTCGTGTAAGATTTATTCCAAAGAAATATTATGAACGTCCATGTTTGTTTAAATTATGTTTATTGATGGCATCATCTGATGATGGTGTCATACGTAATCTCACATTGTATTTACACAGAGCTTTTAAGTTAAGAGAAACGGTATTATCATAATCTCTTTAACTAATTGTGAAAATGGTGAATGTTTACTGATAGTATGGTGACATCTGCATACTGTATTTCGCCCTTCATTCATATGGGGCTATGGCCTTGAGTGAATAAATCATCTCAGTCTCAGTCTCTCTGTCTCTGTCTCTCTCTCTCTCACACTCTGTGTGTGTGTGTGTGCGTGCGTGTGTGTGTGTGTGTGTGTGTGTGTGTGTGTGTGTGTGTGTGTGTGTGTGTGTGTGTCTGTCTGTCTGTCTCTCCCCCCCAGGCCCCCCCCCCCACCCCTCACACACACACACATTTCTGTCTTTCTGTCTCTCTTTGCCTGTCTTTCCATGATCTCTCTCTGTTCCTCTTTTCCTCTTTCCGTAGTTCGCGCGCGCACACGTGTGTAAATGGTGTGTGTGTGTGTGTGTGTGTGTGTGTGTGTGTGTGTGTGTGTGTGTGTGTGTGTGTGTGTGTGTGTGATCATATAATTGTGCAAGGTCGTGACCAGACCCACAACACGCACCCCCCACCACGCACAACCCAGCCACAACCAACAATCATTGCTCTCTCTCTCTCTCTCTCTCTCTCTCTCTCCTCCACCACCATCATTCTATTAATAATTCATAATTATATATGAAAAATGTCCATATTTTGCCCACCTGGAATTATCAGCATGGATTGCTGATATTTCAGTTGGACATCGTTGTACTGAGTATGTTAGTCACAAGCCTTGTACGTGTGCATTACTTGTATTTCTCTTTTTTATCACAACAGATTTCTCTGTGTGAAATTCGGGCTGCTCTCCCCAGGGAGAGCGCGTCGCAACACTACAGCGCCACACTATTTTTTTTAAATACTTTTTTCTGCGTACAGTTTTATTTATTTTTTCCTATCGAATGGGATATATGTATAAGTGTGTGGAGTATAAAATGGGAGGAGAGGAGGAGAGGGATATGATGATGGGGGGGGGGGGGGGGGGGGGGGAGGGGGGGGGGGGGGCGGGAGGCCGGTTGATGTGTGAGCGACAGATATGCATGATATGTGTCTGTGTGTGTGTGTGTGTGTGTGTGTGTGAGGGGGAGGTGGGGGTGCGGGGGGGAGGTGGGGTAGAGGACGAGGTATGTGAGTGTATGAATGCCTACACTGTGGGAGCAACAGGATATTGGAACGTATATATATATATATATATATATATATATATATCTTTGTATATATGTGTGTGGAGATATGGGCATATGTGTGTGTGCTTGTAC
>NC_134903.1:27065739-27067825 GCF_041734735.1 Babylonia areolata
ACCACCCAAACACCCCGAAGACAGGACCACCTTTCTTTGTCCCTCCACCAGAAGCTTAATTTAAATCTCACATGCGTTGGAACGGTTGTCGTTGTTGTAGTATTCTTAATGGAGATACTAAGAAATAAAGCAACTGTAAATTGGAAGGATTGTTGCTGTAGCAGTATTTTTCATGGAGATATACCATGAAATAAAAAAGTAACCACGGATTGGAATGATTGACGTTGTAGCAGTATTCCTGATGGAGATATCATGAAATAAGCAACCATGGATAGGAACGATTGTCTCTCGTTGTGGTTTTCTTGACGGAGATACCAGGAACTAGACGTAATGAGTTAACACGCATTCGAAACTTTATGCTGCCTACAAAGTCACAACCTCCAGCCTAACGATGGAAGTTGAAGCTGTGACACATGCCCTCCAGTGGCTGTCATCTATCCATATGCCCGGAAACCAACATGCCATGATTCCAACGGACTCAGTGAACCTCATACAGAAAACTGAAAGTAGAATGGGAAGCCCTAAGTGGCATGAGGCAATGCGCAACTTTCAGATTAAAAAACTTACATGGTCAAACTGCCCGGGACATGCAGGTGTTAAGGGAAATGAGCGAGCTGACAGACTTGCTGGTAACGCAACACCAACGAGCGGCCTACATCTAGGAAAATCGGAAATCCTCAGAAAAGTCAAAGAATACAAAAAAGAACAGGTACAAGGCCATCATACCATCGATCGCCTCAAAGAAATAAAAGCAGAGAGAGGGAGTGGCCTACGTCTAGCATGAAAGGGGAGATTCGACGACGTCAGGTATGTGTATGTATGTGTGTGTGTGGGGGTGGGTAGTATGGTGGCGGTGGTGGTTGTGTGTGTGTGTGTGTTAGTGGTGGTAGTGGTGTGTGTGTGTGTGTTGGTGTGTGGTATGATGGTGGTGGTTGTGGTGTGTGTGTGTGAGATGGTGTGTGGTATGATGGTGGTGGTTGTGGTGTGTGTGTTTGTGGTGTGGTGGTGTGTGTGTGTTGTTCGTTCGTTCTTTGTCTGTCCAGTGTGGACTGAACGTTTCTTACCTTTCGCACACTGTGTGTTTGTGTGTGCAGCATCTTAAGTGGCTCCCTGGAGAACTAAAAGCGTGGTTTGATCAACGACGCCAAGATGAAATAAATTTGGCATGGATGCAGAAGAAGTATCAAGATCAATTGGTTGGGGAGATTCGACGACGTCAGGTATGTGTGTGTGTGTGTGTGTGTGGTGGGGGGGGGGGGGGGGGGGGTGTTTGGCTGGGTGTTGGGGTGGGTGGATGTGGTATGGTGGCGGTTGTGTGTGTGTTAGTGGTGTGTGTGTTTGTGGTGGTGGTGGTCATGTGTGTGTTGTTCGTTCTTTAGTTTTACGTCTTTTCACTTTAAGTGATATTAGATATGTGTGTGTGTGTGTGTGTGTGTGTGTGTGTGTGTGCGTGTGTTAGTGGTGTGTGTGTGTGGGAGGGGGCCGGGTCTTCAGCGTTATCGTAGCTGAGTTGTCTGTCCATTGTGGACTGAACGTTTCTTACCTTTCGCACACTGTGTGTGCAGTATCTTAAGTGGCTCCCTGGAGAGCTAAAAGCATGGTTTGATCAACGACGCCAAGAGATAGACAGACATCCAAAGGGCCTCATTCTACATCAGGTTTCTATTGTTGTTTAACAATGTGGTCCTGTGTTTACCATTCTTAAAGAGTTTGTGTGCGTGTGTGTGTGAAGTCAAGTCAAGATTTTATTCAATGATGGTAAATTGAATAAGCAATAATTGCTTTTTTTTTAATTTTTTTTTTTTACATCAAGCCATCAATGAAAATAATATTTAAACAAGAAAGGCAAGGCCTTCAAGACTTACTTGTGATACAGTGAAGTGTGCTTTCTATTCGTGTGTGTCCTAGCCAAAGAGTTGTGTCTGACAGTTGTACAACAACGGTCCATGTCTTTCTAACAGGGCGTGGTGAACGAGGAGGGGAACAGGTGACGTTCCGAAAAGTTCTCATGGCCAAATGCAAGAAGGAATTTCATAAAAATAAGATGGAGGAGGAGGTCTCCAGAATGCTGAAGAAGGAGCTGTTG